>NW_006405291.1:0-1980 GCF_000299155.1 Elephantulus edwardii
GATGAGATGGATTGATTCAGTGATTGGGATAATGGGAGTAGGTGTGTCAGAGACAGTGATGTTGGCACAGGATAGAGCAGGGTTTAGGGCTCTTGTACATAGGGTTGCTATGAGTCACAAGTGACTTGATGGCACATACAAACAACAACAACAGTAATCCCTTACTTTATTTGGAAAATAGTTTCTTGATCTAGGTATAGATTTCATATGAATACAAGTTAGTGTTCTGGAATTTTCATTTTTCTCAATGTAAGCCATAGTTTGCTGTGATCCACAAGTGAAATGCTTATGCATAGGCAATAAAGTACAGATAGACATTCTTCTGACATTTTCTGCTTTCAGCCAGGATCTACCTGTTATCAGCAATGATGTCCTTTGTGCCATTGCCTCTGCTAAACCCAGCTTGCACTTCTGGAATTTCCTTGTGAATGTATTGTTCTACCTGTTTTTGGATAATCTTCAGCAATATTTTGCTTGTATGTAATATTAATGATATTGTTTGATGATTTTTTTTTCACATTTTGTTGGATCACTTTCTTGGGAATGGAAACAAATATGGATCTCTTCCAATCTGTCAGTTAGACAGCTTTCTTCCAAATTTTCTGGCATAGACTGTTAAGCACGTCCAGGTTTGCATCTGTTAATTGAAACTTGTCAATCGGTATTTATCAGTTCTGCCCCCCCCTTTTAGGATTGTTTTTTTTTGTGGGTGATTTGTTTTTTTGTTTTGTTTTGTTTTTGCTGATGTCTTTGTTACTATCAGCTCTTGTTCATATAATACTTCCTGAGTAGCAGAAAAGCTGGGTAAAATGGAATTTCTTTGTTCAACTTTTTGAGGAAACACCAATCTTTCTTCCAGAATATTTGCACCTACAATTCCGCAAACAATGTATAAGAGTTTCAAACTTTCCACACCCTTTCCAACATTTATTGTTGCTGTGCTACTAAACTTTGCGATTGCTACTGGGGTGATGTGGTATCTCATTGTGGTTTTGATTTGCATCTTTTTTTATTGTCAGTGATTTGGAGCATTTCTTCATGTGTATTTTGGACATTTGACTGTCTTCCATTGTGAAAAGTCTTTTCATGTCTTTTGCCCATTTTGTATTGGGTTACTGTTTTGTTTTGTTTTTGTTTTTTTTCTGTGGAGGCCAAAGAGTGTTCTGTAAACATTTGCTATGAAATACTTGTCCAAAATGGTATTGTCAAATGTTTGTTCCCAGTTAGTAGGCTTTCTTTTTATTCTGTTGGAAAATGTTTTTGATGAGCACAGAGATTCAATCTCTAGAAGGTCCCATTCCTCAATTTTATCTTCTTCAGATTACACATTTCTGGCTGTATTTGGAAGTCTCTTTATACCTTGGACTAATGCTTCTAAGCTTGATCCCAGTTTTTCTCTTATGAACTTTATGGGTTTTTTTGGCTTAACTCCCAGATCTCTGATCCACCTTAAGCTGATTTTTGTGTATGGTGTGAGATGTGGATCCTGTTTCAGCTTTCTTCAGGTGAAAATCCAGTTTTGCCAGCACTATTTGTTGAAGAGGCTGTCATTTCCCATTTGATTGGTTTATTTCCTTGTTGACTATCAGTTAACTATAGATTGATGGGTCCGTTTCTGAATTCTCGATTCTGTTCCGTTTTTCTATTTGCCTGTCATTGCACCAGTACCAAGCTGTTTTGGTTAATACCACTATGTAGTAGGTTTTGAGGTGAGGAAGTGCTATGTGTCCCACTTCATTTTTGTTTTCCAGAAATGCTTTGCTTATTCAAAATCTTTTTCCTCTGCAAATAAACTTGACAATTTTCCTTGAAATCTTCTTGGAAAATGAGTATAGTTTCTGTATTGGAATTGTATTGAACATGTAGATTCCTCCCCAAAATGATTTAATACAAGGACCTTTTATATTAGAGGACAAGAGTAGAGATGATAATTTTCATCTTATAAAAAAAGGCCTACGGTTACTTTCAAGTTTATGATTT
>NW_006405292.1:0-1978 GCF_000299155.1 Elephantulus edwardii
ATTCCCATTCTTCTCAGAGTCATCCATATTTTGTTATGATCTACACAGTCAAATGCCTTTGCATAGTCAATGAAACACAGATAGACATTCCTCTGCTATTCCCTGCTTTCAGCCAAGATCCATCTAACATCAGCTACAATATCTATAGTACCACAACCCCTTCTAAACCCAGCCTGGACTTCTGGTAGTTCTCTGCTGATGTGCTGTTCCAGTCAGTTTTGGATAATCTTCAGTAAAATCTTGCTTACATGTGAAATCAGTGAGATTTTTCTGTAGTTTCCACATTCTGTTGGGTCACCTTTCTTTGGGATAGGAAAGAGGTTTTGGCAAGTGGTGTTTTCATTGTCATTAGTTTCAAGAGACTTTTTAGTTTATTTTTTTTCTTCTACTACCCAGTCATTTTTTTTTAATTTTCTCCTATCCCAAAGAAAAATGACTGGGTAGTAGAAAAAAAAATAAAAAGAAATTAAAAGGTCTCTTGAAACTAATGAAAATGAAAACACCACTTGCCAAAAACTCTGGGAAACAGCCAAAGCAGTAATCAGAGGTCAATTTATAGCAATTAATTAATTAGGAGTGCTATGAAAAACTATACTCAAACAAATATGAAAATCTAGAGGAAATGGACAAATACTTAGAAAAACACAACCTACCTAAATTTACACAAACCAAAATTGAACATCTGAACAGACCCACTGCAAAAGAAGAAATTGAAAAGGTAATACAAAAACTTCCAACCAAAAAAAGCACAGGGACAGATGGTTTTTCAAGTGAATTCTATCAAACATTCAGAGACAAACTGTTACCAATTCTACATAAATTACTTCAGAAAATAGAAAGGGATGGAATCATCCCAGATTCATTCTATGAAGCAAACATATCTTTGGTACCAAAGCCAGGAAAACACACCACCAAATAGAAAACTATAGGCCAATATCTCTCATGCACATTGATGCAAAAATCCTGAATAAAATACTGGCAAATAGAATCCAACGATACATCAAAGAAATAATTCACCATGACCAAGTGGGATTAATAACAGGTTGCAAGGATGGTTCAACATCAGGAAAACAATTAATGTAATTCATCACATTAACAAGGTAAAGAATAAGAACCACATGATCCTATCAATTGATGCAGAAAAGGCCTTTGACAAAATTCAACACCCTTTCCTGATTAAAACATTCAACAAAATAGGATTAGAGGGGAATTTCTTCAACATAATAAAAAGTATTTATGAAAACCCAAGAACCAACATTTTTCTCAATGGAGAGAGGTTAAAGGCATTCCCTTTAACAGGAACTAGGCCAGGATGCCTACTATCACCTCTCTTATTCAATATTGTTTTGGAAGTCTTAGTGATAGCAATAAGACAAGAGAAGGGAATAAAAGGTATCCAAATTGGCAACGAGGAGGTAAAATTATCCCTCTACGTGGATGACATAATAGTATACTTAGAAAACCCTAGAGATGCAGCAAGAAAACTATTGGACACAGTGGACCAATTTAGCAAAGTGGCAGGATACAAGATCAACATACAAAAATCAGTTGGATTTCTCTACAGTGACAAAAGAATACAGAACCAAAACTAAGAAAATCAAAACGTTTCACAATAGCTAATCACAAGATTAAATAATTGGGAATAAATTTAACCAGAAGCACAAAGGACTTTTCAAAGAAAATTACAAAACATTACTACAAGAAACAAAAAGAGATCTTGAGAAGTGGAAGACTATCCCTTGCTCATGGATAGGAAGACTCAATGTTGTGAAAATGGCAATACTACCAAAGGCAATTTACACATTTAATGCAATCCCAATACAAATACCAATCCCTTTCTTCAATGAGATGGAAAAGGCAATCTCCAGTTTCGTTTGGAATGGAAAGAAGCCCCGAATAAGCAAAGCACTCCTTAAGAATAGAAGAACGTTAGGAGGTATCTCACTCCCTGATTTCAATCCTACTACACTGCCGTAGT
>NW_006405293.1:0-1933 GCF_000299155.1 Elephantulus edwardii
GACACAGCTACCCCTATTGCCCCAGTTACTGTATTAATCTATTTCATCTGGGGTCTTCCTTTCCTGTGTTGTCCCTCCACCCTTCCAAGCATGATGTCCTTCTCCAAGGACTGGTCCCTCCTGGCCATGTGCCCTAAGTATGTGGAATGGAGTTTCAAAATCCTAGCCTCCGAGGAGAAACTTGGTTTCACCCTTTCTAAAACAGACCTATTTGTTCTCTTGGCAGTCCATGGTATGATCAAGACTCTTCTCCAGCACCACAACTCAAAGGCATTGATTCTTCTTCTGTCATCCTTAGTCATTGTCCAGCTCTCTCATGCATAGTAAGTAATTGTGAAGACCATGGCCTGGATCATGCACACCTTAGTATCTAGACTGGCATCATTGCTTGAAGGTTTGTTTCCAACTTTGATTGGTTGATTCATGCTTTGATATTTCTCAACGTCCCACTGCACTGAAATGGCTTGAAGTCCCTCAGTGGGCAGTGTGACATGGGTTTACGTAACCAACAGTTGTGCTCTTTTGCTCATGCTTGACTTTATCAAGCGTGAGCGATGTCCTTCTCCTGATCATCCCTGATGCGATGTCCATAACTACATGAGATACACCTCAACATCATCCTTGTCTCTAAGGAGCATTCTGACTGTACTCCTTTCAAGACAAATTCATTCTTTCTACTGGAAATCCATGATATATTTTTGGCCACAATTCAAATGCATCTGTTTTTTCATTCTTCCCTATTCACTGGCCAGCCTCTGTAAGCGTATAAGATGGTTTAAATACACCAGGGCTTGGGTAAGGCACAACTTAGTCCTGTGACATCTTTGCTGTTAAAACAAGTCACCTATACCCAAGTTCCACTTATTCTAGGGAATTCTCTGACATGTTTCATTGACATGCTTTTCAAGAACAATTTTGTTATTGTAGCATTTGTAACAAAATAGTTTTGTGCCAGGCAATAAGGCCCAACTCTTTGTGTGACCGAAGTGCTTTTAGGAGGTACATCTTTTGAGTATTTTTGTCATTCACCATTTTCTTTCTGTTCTTGCCTTGATTTTTTCAATATTTGTGCAAAGCAGTTGCCTCATGAATTTTGGTTTTGTCCTGGAAGATTTCATCTCTTGAATGTCTACAGAATGGGGATTAGAATGGACAAATGGGGATTAGCCCTTGAGGAATTAGAATGGATGCACACAGTCCAACACAGCCTGAGGACTGCAAGTGAGTGGCCTATTTGACCAACAGTCAGCACATATGTAAAGAAAGTAGATTAAATTTTGCTTTGTGTTCCCTTCAACATTTTATAAGGCCAGTTCATGCCTCAACAATCTGAGTAAGAAAGAAATTTTGTTTTCCCTATTCCTAGGTCAATATTGTTCTGGCACTAAGTGTATGGACCTTTTTAAGGATCTGTTTTGTTAGAGAACCTGAGAGACTATCCCTAAGCACACATTTTTGGGTCAGTGTGCTGGTCTCATTGGCATGAACCTGTACTTGTCAAAAGCATGGCCTCTTTCTTGTAAAGTGCCTACCTCTTATATGAACCTGCATTTAAGTGAGTAAATGGCAAAATCTTTTTTTTTTTTTCTTAGAATGACTGATCATTTGGGGACATTTTGACATGTCAAAGTTAAGAAATTAATGGACGGAAGACTAGTTCTAGAGAAGCTATGAAAAAATAGTATATTAGACGCAGCGCGAGAGCGCCAACGCCAGACGGGAGAATGCCGCCGCCAGACGGGGTTCCACTGCGAGAGGGACCTGGAAGAGACCAGGGAAGAACAACAGCCAGCCACCTACCGTGGAACTCCAGAGGAGCGAAGACTGTGAGACCCCAGAGGAACGAAGACTACCCCACACTGTGTGACCACCCTGCAACCCACACCTGTGTGACCCTTAACACACAGGGTGCTGCTGCATAAACCCCCAGCAG
>NW_006405294.1:0-1977 GCF_000299155.1 Elephantulus edwardii
CAGTTTCTGTCGCTTGGGACCTTTAATAGTCATATGCCCTTTTATAGTCACTTCATCATCTTCCTCATCTTCCATTCCATCAACATCAAAGTCACTCTCCAAACCATCAACTTCTGACATTTCTTCTTCACTATCATCATCACTATCTTCAGATTCTTCTTTATCTTCAAAAATGGCTTTCCGACGCACTCGACCAGTCTTCAGATCCACATGTTTCTCCTCTTTTGGCATCCAAAGCCTGTATTTTCAAAATAACAATTTGTAAAACCACTAGACCAAAAATGGTATTTCAGTCAATGAAAATGCAAAAAAAACCCCAAAAAACAAACAAACAAAAAAAACAGGAATAAGGGAATTGTATATAATAGCATAACACAGAAAGAAATAACTGATAAAATACAATAAAATTTGCAAAAACAGTTGGAACCTGATAAAAAGCAAACGTGTCAGAGAAGTATAATTCACTTCCACTAAAATGGGCAGGCAGAAAGTAAAAAACTTGCTAGATCTGGCAAAACAAAGCATTTGGTTGGTTGTGTGTCGTCAAGTCAGAACTGATCCATAGGTAGCCCTCAAGTGGGTTTTCAGAGGCAGTTAATCACAAAGGAGGAGACTGCCCATCCTTTTCCTGAGAAGCAGCTGGTGGATTGGAACCACATGCCTTTGGTATTGCAGTGCAGCTTCTTACCACTAGGTCCCCTGAGCTCCCTGGAAAAGCAAAGCAGTCCCAAAGAATTTCAGCTCTCATCTTCATGTTATAACAGATAATAAGCAAACACCTATACAGTTCCTCAGCATCCAACTATGAAAAACTCAGAATAAAAAAGATAACAAAAATGTTTTAACTTCAGGAAAAAATTGCTCAAAAGTGAATGTTTAGCAAATAACTTAAAAGACTGCTTTTTCAAAGGAACTCTAGTGGTAAGGAGCTGTACTGACAACCCAAAAGCAAGCAGTTCAAATCCACCAGCTGCTGTATGGGAGGAAAATACAGGGAATCTCTTCCCATGCAATTTACAGCCCAGAAAATCTACCAGAGGGTCCAAATACACTAAGTTGGTTCGGACTCAACATCACATGACAACAATTAATTTGTCAAGCTGGAAACTGAAGAGTCTTAGAAAAATGCTGGTTCCAGGTACATGGCAGGGTTAGTACAGAGTAAGCCTGGAACATTTCATCACGTCAGAAAAAGCAAGAAAGTGCTCGAAGATTAACAAGAACATGTAAAAGGATGTGGGAGACAGTTCTCATGGTCAAATCTGGAACAATACAGGCCTCAGCAAGAATAATGATACTAGACAGCATATGGAATAAAAAGAAAAGGTATCCATTAAGAATGATACCAAAACAAGCATGAACATGAAGTCTTTTATAAAGAATGCAAACTGATAAATGTAGCAGGAATCAATTAAGTGCTGTTTTGAAATTGTTAATGTAATGGTAAGGAAGCAAGATGCTAAACTATAAGATGAAATTAAAAAAACATATATAACAATATACATAAAATTATGCAATTATAAAAAAAATGAAACATAAGAAAATTATGACAAGTTAGAATACATTAATACTACTAGAGCAGGAAGAGTGAAAAAATGATGAACTACCACCTGTGGAAGGCGGTATGGCGCTTTCTAAAAAAGTTGCAAATAGAGATACCATTTGACTCAGCAATTCCACTGCTGGGAATATACCCCAAAGAGACCATAATTGACATTCAAGCAGATATATGCACACCCATGTTTATTGCAGCTTTGTTCATAATAGCAAGGAGCTGGAAACAACCTAAGTGCCCATCAACAAATGAATGGATAGAGAAGCTGTAGTATATTCACACGATGGAATACTATGCTGCATAGAAAAACAAGGAACTAATGCAATATTATTCAAAATGGTTGACTCTGGAAAACATTATGCTGAGTGAAGTATCCCAGTCACAAAAGGACAAATATTGCATGGTGCCACTGTTGTAAAAGA
>NW_006405295.1:0-1921 GCF_000299155.1 Elephantulus edwardii
AAACGAGTATTGTCTTCCAGTTACAATACTGATTAATTCGATAGGCAAAATCTTGAATGATGAAGGAAACATCAAAAGAAGATGGAGAGAAGACAGAGAAAGATTGTACTGAAAAGAATAGATTAGGAATCATTTCAGGAAGTAGGATATGATCAAGAATTAACAGTAATGAATGAAAAATTTTGAGCTGCACTAATGGCATTGGTGAAAAATAACGTCCCGTGAATTGAAAATTATATATCCCCTGGATGCCTTACTATATCTGTGAATAGATTTTTTAACACATACAAATATATATGCAGAAATGAACTCTTTTAAATAAATAAATACCCATTGCTGTTCTCTTACTAATATCATATCTGTTCAATTCACATATCTATTTATGGATATTGTTTATTCTTTTTATTGTTGTTAGGTGCCATCACGTCAAGTATGATTCATGGAGACCCCATGAAAAAAATATCTGAACCTATTCCTGTCCTTCACCTTTCTCACACTTTTTAACACACAAGAGCCCATTACAGCAGTCACCTTGTTGTCAATCTGCCTGGTTGAGGGCATTCCTCTCCTTTACCAACCTTCTATCCTTTCCAACATCATGTCCTTCTCCAAGGAATAACAATATGTCCAAAGTATGTTAAGGTTTTCTCCAAAGAGCACTCCGGCTGCACCTTCTCCAAGACATATCTACTTGTTTACTTGGGTAAACTCCAACACCACAACTCAAAGGCATCAATTCTTTTTCCGTCATTCTTATGCATTGTCCAGGTCTCGGATGCATACCTAATAACCAGAAAGATTATAGCCTGAATCAGACGCACCTTAGTCCTCAAACTTGTGGATCCAAACAAGATGAAGCTGTTGATATCTCTTCATCCATCATGACACGTCCTATTGGTCCAGTGGTAAGAATCTTTGTTTTCTTTATATTGAGACGCAATGCACACTGAAGGCTGCTTTCCTTGATCTTCTGCAACAAGTGCTTCAAATCCTCCTCACTTTCAGCAAGTCAGGTTGCATCACCAACATAACACAGGTCTCCCTCCTATCCTGATACCACACACATCTTCATAGAGTCCAGCATCTCAGATAATAGATTGAACAAGTATGGGGACAGAATACATCCCCGACGCACTCCCTTCCCAATTACAAACCATGGAGTGCTCCCCTGCTCCGTTCACACAACAGCCTCCTAGTCCAGGTATAGGTTCCTCATGAGCACAATCAAGTGCTCTAGGATTCCCATTTTTCTCAATGTCAGCCACACTTGTTATAATCCACACAATCAAATGCCTTTGCATAGTCAATAAAGCACAAATAGACATTCTTCTGGTATTCCTTACTTTCAGCCAGGATCCATCTGACATCAGCAAGATTTCTTTGGTGCCACAACAGTTTCTAAATTTCAATTGAACTTCTGGCAATTCTCTATCTATATAGTGTTCTAGCCATATTTGAATGATTTTCAGCAATATTTTGCTAGCCTGTGATACCAATGATATTGTTCAATAATTTGCACATTCAGATAGATCACCCTTCTTGGGAATAGGAACAAACATAAATCTCTTCCAATTCGTTAGCCAGAGAGCCATCCTCCAAATTTCCTGGCATAGATTGATGAGTGCTTCCAAGGCTACATCTGTTAATTGAAACAATTTCATGGCATCCATTGATTCTTGAAGCCTTATTTTTTGCCAATGTCTTCAATGCAGCTTCTGCTTTCTCTTTCATTAACATCGGCTCCTGTTTATATGGTGTTGTTGTTGTTGTTATGTGCCGTCGAGTCCTTTGCGACTCATAGCGACCCTATTCACAACAGCCCTAAACCCTGCTCTAGCCTGCGCCAAACGCACTGCCTCTGACACACCCATCCCGATTACCCCAGTCACCGAAACAATCCATCTCATAGAGGGTCTTCCCC
>NW_006405296.1:0-1969 GCF_000299155.1 Elephantulus edwardii
AATGAGGGAAGCCGAATATCAAATTTAATAATAGTAGACCAAATGCTGTATTGGGAAATAAGGGAAGCTTAATACAAGCTGAAGGTCACCTTGTGGCACTGGGGCATTCCCTAGGAGTCAACATTGTTCTTAGTTTGTGTCAAATGAATCCCTCCCTCTTGAGATTAGCATAAAGAGGAACTTGGCCTTTTCTGTAGAAGACTTCACCATTATCCTTTGTTTTTGTTTTGTACTTCCTTGTGATTTTACTTTGTTTACCTTCCTTATGATTTTAAATAAATACTCAGAGAAGCAAAAAAAAAAATAGAATTGAGATGGAAGTAATATTTTTCTAACAATTGGACCCAAATATTGCATAAGACATCCAATATATTATCTGGAATCCAAATTTACCTAGGTGTAAATTTACCTGTAGTTCCGTTTGCTAAATCTGACAATGCTTTATCGGATATTCTTCCATTGTACCAGACATGAGATGACACTGGTCCTTTCTTTAGAAAACCAGACTTTCCTTTGAATGGTCTCCTAATACCACTAGGGAGCTCTGGTAGCCTAGTGGTAAGAAGCTGTGCTGCAACACCAAAGGCTTGCAGCTCAAATACTCCAGCAGGCCACAGGAGGACGGGCAGTCTCCTCCTGTGTGATTAACTGCCTCTGAAAACCAGCTATGAGTTGGTTTCAACGAGAAGGCACATAACAGTGCTGCTATCTGGCACTGAGCAGGAATCTCTAATGCTACTATGGTGGAATTTTGATGTTATTTTATGCTCAGGTACAGAGGCAATGTACCAAGTGCACTGCAATTCCTGGCTCCTTCTAAGAGTTCCCTGGAAGTTCCAAGGAACAGGCACAAAACGGCACTTAAGGACCCATCTTGCTAAGGTAGAGCAGTGGTTTTGCCCTTGAGAAAACAGGGTCCACTGGTTTGCAGACTGACCAGTCAGATAGAAGGTTTATCTTTCACAGGGGAAGGGAGTGCCTGGAAAGAGGTCAGGCAGGGAAGCCGAAGCTTCTAGGTTGGCTGACAGCTAACTTTTTAGGTTGTTTCTAGTTCACAGAAAGGAACCTGGGCAGTAGTCCACATGGAAGCCAGAACTGAGGAGGGGGGGGGGAATGTCAATTTGGAAGCCTTGGGAGAGACTGCATTCAGATTATAACTGAAAGGTCGGAGGTTCAAGTCTACCCAGAGGCACTTCAGAAATAAGGGCTGGAAATCTACTCCTGTACAACCAGCCACTGGGAGGGTTGGGGAAGGGAAGTCACAGCATAAGTCAAGGTGAACCACACAGCTGAGGAGAAAGCTAGGATAAGGAAGAAGGGAGTCCAATAAATCAAGTGTGCAGAGAAGTAAAAAGATAGCAGCAGAATGTTCCACACTCCCCGGCCAGAGCCAGAGCCTCCTCGGCTTCTTTTTTTCCCTCGCCTCCCCCCGCAGCTTCCTCCATTTCCTTAAGGAAGGGGTTTTTTCTCTCTCCCTCCCCCACACCGTTATGGCGTGCGAGCAGGCCGGGCGGGCGGCTGAGTTTTCTGAGAAATAACTTCACCAAGATTTCCAGTAATAGGTAAGGTCCGATGATGAGAGCCCCAGCTCCAGCAGTGGTAGTTCAGATGCAAACCAGCGAGACCCAGCCGCTCCAGAGCCTGAAGAAGAAGAACAAAAATCTTCTGCCACCCAGCAGAAGAAAAACACCAAACTCTCTAGCAAAACCACTGCTAAGTTATCCACTAGTGCTAAAAGAATTCAGAAGGAGTTAGCTGAAATAACCCTTGATCCTCCTCCTAACTGCAGTGCTGGGCCTGAAGGAAATAACATTTATGAATGGAGATCAACTATACTTGGTCCACCAGGTTCTGTATATGAAGGTGGTGTGTTTTTTTTGGATATCACATTTTCACGTTATGCAGATGACACAACCCTGCTTGCTGAAACTGAGGAGGACCTCATGCACTTGCTGCGAAGGGTCAAGGA
>NW_006405297.1:0-1954 GCF_000299155.1 Elephantulus edwardii
GCCTATCAAAGAAAATGTTCTCTTCCATGTGACTTGCACCACTGGGCATTTCACACCAGCTAAGTAACCTCTTGGCATTAGTCTTGTCAGGAAGCAGTGCTAATAGGCCTCCATTCAGTGGGGAGATAGTGACCCCTCCTTGAAGTTGCCAGTTACTTTTAATGAGTCCATTAGCTTTCACCAGCTCTCAGCAAATGCATACTCAGTCCTGCCACACAATAGCTTCGAGATTAATCCCCGAGGCACCACCATTGTTCCAAGGATTGATCAAATAATCAATCAACATACCTAGAGAAAGCAAATACTCTGAAGTCCTGTCATAAAAGCACTAACTGTCTTTTAAAATTCTTCTGACTTTGTTGATTGATTTGACCACTCTAACTCCTCAGACATTGAACATTTACTAAATGACTATTATACTCAGAAAACTTAGCTTTATTGGCAGTGGGGAGGGATGGAGATTTTATAACAAGCCATTCTGCTGTGGTGACTTCAGTCTTCAAGGAGGTGACAAGAATGTCTCGCCTAATCAGAGGACCCATCACTGTCCTCTAAGCTGAACCCTTACCTGCCGTCGTACTAATTGTGGGAGGTTCTGGCATTAGAGTTTCATGACTTGGACTTGTAGTTCTGCCCTGTTCCTACCCGCTGTGAGATGTTGACCAAATGATTTGTTGTTTATGCACTTTGGTTTCCTCACATGAAACATGTTGCTGCTGTTACTAGCTGTCTATGGGTTGGCTCCGACTCAAAATATTTTTTCCTGCTGCACCTTCTCTACAGTCACCAGAAAGTTCAAATTGCCTGTTGCTTTTTTTGTGCCACGCCATCTCACACAGGGTCCCTAACCCCTCACTGTCCTCTCCTTCAACAAATACGATGTCTTTTCTTAGTCCTCGATTCCTCTTGAGGACCTGTCCAGATCAAATGTGTCAGACAGTATTCTGTTGTGATCTGTAATCTTTTTGTTTTCTGAGCTTTGGATTGACACCATGGCTGTGGCAATGGGGTCAGATCTGTTGGAGATGAGGTCAGGGTTCAGGTCTATGGAGATGTAGCTGTGGGGTTGGGTATGTTGGAGATGAGGTCAGGTGTCAGGTCTGTGGAGATGTGACAGTGGAGTCAGGTCTGTGTAGGTGTAGCAGTGGGGTCGGGTCTGTTGGAGATGAGGTCTGAGGTCAGGTCTGTAGAGATGTGGGAATGGGGTAAGGTCTGTTTGAGATGCTGAGGCTACTCAGAATAGGACAAGGTTCAGAGCCGTTGTTCACAGGGTCACTGTGAGTTGTAGTTGACTCTAAGGCACATTACAACAGCACCACATTTTGGAAGTAGACCACCAGACCTTTATTCTTAGTCTGCATTAGTTTAGAAGCACCTCTGAAACCTCTCCACCATGAATGACTGTGTTGGTATTGAAAATGCTGGTGGCACATCTTTCAGTATCACATTGACACTTTAAACCAGCACAGTATGGTGAACTGACAGATTGGTGGTGGATAAAAATATATAGTGATCACAATATTTACTTTGAACTGTGATAGGACTATGATGGGATTTAATGCAAGGATATATATTCAGTGCCAGGTGCAAAGCAAGCCTTCCATAAATGATAACTGTGATGTAAAAATTATTCTAGCTTGTCATTTCAGAGCTGGCAAGACCTGCATCTTTCTAAATTAAAGGGCTTATGTAGGCTTACTGTTACCCTTGACGTAGGAGGGTCCTTTGCAGTCAAAATTCCTGGGAAGGGCGACCCCTGAGCTGATACGGTAATGATGGTGGAAGATGTGTATTTGTTAGCTGGTGGACTGTAGGAGACAAAAGCACAGCCATGTTTGTTTACAGTGTCTGCATCATCAAATACAAGGGCTCCAACACCCACATCTTTGAAGACAGTTGGTTCACTTTTCGACATTCAGTCTTTTGAGGGAGTTCAGCAAGATGTGGTGGGTTA
>NW_006405298.1:0-1970 GCF_000299155.1 Elephantulus edwardii
TTTGGAGAATGGAAGGACAGCACAAGACAGGAAGACCCTTGATGAGATGGATTGATTAGTGACTGGGGTAATGGGGGTTGGGTGTATCAAAGAAAATAAGATTGGCACAAGATAAAGCAAGGTTTAGGTCTGTTGTACATAGGGTCACTATAAGTCTCAGGTGAAACAATAGTACAAAACAACAGCAACAACTCTTTGAAATCTTCTGTTAAGCTCTTTTACTTTAGCATGTTTTCCCTGTTTTGACTTCTCAATGTTCTAGTGCAATTTTGCTTTTTAAAAACTTTTTATTGTGATTTTAATGAAAGTTTGCAGGAACCATTGTATATTTCATTATTTAATTCATTATTGCACATTTTCCTCCCAACCTGTCCTGGCTTACTTTATTGTTGTTGTTGTTGTTATGTATCATCAAGTCGTAGATGATGACTCATAGCAACCCTATGAATGAAAGTCCTGAACAGTTGTATAACTTTCATTGTTTATCCAAGTTCATAGAATTTCTGGAGGCAAGCTATTTTGGAAGCGTATGCCACTCCTGCTTCCAAGCTTGTTTTAATCGGGGAGCTCCACCAGGCACTGTCCACCATGGGTAACCATTATTGCATTTGACACATCAATGTCACGGAGCTTAGCATCACAGCAACCATAAGTTACCTCTGTACAGCAAACAGATAGATCACTGCTATACCACCTGGAAGAATGTTTGGCCAAAAACAATTAAAGCCAGGTTTGAGGGCTGTAGAAAAAAATTAATTCATGGCTAATAATTTCCTCCCTCCTCCAGGAAAAACAATGGAAATCAATAAGAAAGTAAATGCTCCAGAGACACAGAGTCAGAAGAAATATATTGATGAGGAGAAAATTGCACGACTATGAAAGAACATGCAAAAAACAAAAGAAAGAATTGAAACTATAGACAAAGAGGGAAAAGAATTTTTAAAAAATCATCACAAGGTAGAGAGAGTACAGCCAACACCATACTGGAAATAATGGAAATGCATGAAAATTCAATTTAGAATATTAAGACCAAACTGGCAGAAATGTTCAACATGCTTGAAGGACTAAAAAGTAGAACACAAGAGATGGAGCAGGGAGTCTGTGAGCTGGCATACAAGAACCATAATAAAAAAATACTAGAAGAAAAAAATCAGAGATGAGACATAAGGAGATGAAAATGTTAGACTCATATGGGATGATATAAAAAAGAATAACATACATATGATTGGAATTCTAGAATATGAGAGAGACAGGGAGATCACTGAGAAAATTGTGGAAGAAGAACTAGAAGAAAATTTCTCAGGTATTATGAAGAATGGGGAAATCCACATTCAGGAAGCTCAGCAAACACCAAATAGAAGAGCGAACTAGGGAGGAGGTTGGACAAGGAGAAAAGTGCAACAATGAATGAATGGAAATTTAAAGTCTCTGTAAACTTTAATTAAAATTTTTTTATTAATTTATTTTTTAGGTTTTTTTAAGGTCATTTTATTTAGTTTTTTTTTTTTTAAACAGCATTCAGTTTATTACAAATATTTGGTATTGGCTTCCCATATATCCCCCTTTTTGTTTTTATCATATTTATGTTATCATCTAGACGAGCATCCTTTATACAAAAACAAACAAATTAAACATAATGAACTCAAAGAAATACTTTCAAAAATCTCCATATGATCAGAAGGATTCAGTTTGAATATTCCTTGAAAGTGTTTTAATTGTTCCATTGCCACGGTGCTTGTCAAAACCAGTTCTGATTAATCTCTTTTGTCAGTGTGGCCTTTGCCATTCCCTATCACTCCTCCCTGAGAAAGATTTCACCCTGATTCATAAGGAAAAGGGGATGGCATATTCTCTTAGCTACTTCCTGCTGAAAAGGGACGCATGTAGGTTTCAGGGTGAAGATCTCCTCTCACTACTCTAAAGGGCCCCATTGGCAATAGGAAATACATAGACTATTTTGGAGATTGATT
>NW_006405299.1:0-1969 GCF_000299155.1 Elephantulus edwardii
TTAAAAACTCAGAAATATAAATCCGCCCACCTATAAACAGTTGATCTTTGACAAAGAGATGAAATCTATTAATTGGATGAAAGACAGCCTCTTTAACCTTTAACAAAGGGTGCTGCCAAAACTAGATACATATCTTGTTACAGAAAACAGAAATTAGATTCATACCTCATCTCATGTACAAAAACTTAAGATGAATCAAGGACCTAGGTATAAAAATTAAACCATAAACATCATCAAAGTAAAAAAAAAATTGGGGCAAATTTAAGAACTACTTGATAACCTAAATAAATTATCAAATATACATGAAAATGCACAACCAGTAAAGGGTAAACAAGATGATTATGACCTCTTAGAAATGAAATCCTATGTACATTAAAAGACTTCTTTAAAAGGGTAAAAAAGAATGGATATCTCTGACAAGTGACTCCTCTCCAAAATGTATAGAAAACTTAACATTTCAACAAGAAAAAAAGCCAAAACTACAAAATGAGCATAAGACATAAAAGACACTTCACCAAAGACATTAAGGTGGCAAAAAAACACATAAAAGAATGTTCAATAGCTATTCTTTGATGTTTATTTTGTGCCTTCAAGTTAGAACTCACTCATAGCTGACCCTCCACCAGGTTATCAGAGGTAGTAAAGCCACAGGAAGAGATTGCCCATCTTTCTCCCAAGGAGTAGTTGATGGATTCAAACTGTGTGCCTTTGGATTAGCAGTGCAACTCCTTACCACTAAGCCATCATAGCTTCCTTAGAGAGAGAGAGGGGGAAAAATCAAAACAAGAATAAAATAATCTCGCTCCAGCAACAATAACAAAGTTCAGTAAGACAGCAAAGGGTGTGGAGATACTGACACTTTCATATATTGCTGGTGGGACAGTAAAAAGTATGCAACCACAATGGAATGCAGACTGGCATTTCCTTTAAAAACAAGAAATAGAAAATAACCTTTGAGCTAGTGATCCTACTCTAAGTATACATCCTAAAGGAATAAGAGCTGTGACACAGATATATGCACACCCATGTTTATTGCAGCATTACTTACAGTACCCAAGAGATGGAAAGAATTCAAATGTCCATCAACAAACAAATGGCTAAAGACACTGTATTACATTCACACAATAAAGTACTATCCAACACTAAAGAGTAAACAGGAACTCGAGAAACATTACACAGTCTGGGTGAATGTTAAGCATTATGAAGAGGGCATTATGCTGAGTCAGTTACAAAAGGACAAACATTTGAGGAAACAAAAAGGACAAGTATTATATAAAATTACTTGACAATATCATTGATATCACATGCAAGCAAGATTCTACTGAAGATTATCCCAAAAGACTGGAACAGCACATCAAGAGAGAAATGACTGTAGCACAGGCTGTGTTTAGAAGAGGCCGTGGTATAGGGATATTATAGCTAATGTCTGATGGATCTTGGCTGAAAGCAGAGAATACCAGAGGAATTAAGTCTGTGTTTCTTTGACTATGAAAAGGCATTTGACTGTGTGGATCTCAAGAAACTGTGGCTAACTCTGAGAAGGATGGGAATCCCAGAACACTTTATTGTGCTTATGCAAAACCTATACTTGGAAAAGAACAAGGAAACACTGCATGGTTCAAAATTGGGACGGATGTATGCCAGGGATGTGTCCTAACTCCATACCTGTTCAGTCTATATGCAAAACAGATCATTTGGGAGGCTGGGCGCTATGAGGAGAAATGTGGCATCAGGGTTGGAGGAAGACTCATCAAAAATCTGCATTATTCTGATGACACAACCCTGCTTGCTGAAACTGAGGAGGACCTGAAGCACTTGCTGCAGAAGGTCAAGGATTGAAGCCTTCATTATGGAGTGAAGCACAACATCAAGAATACAAAGATTCTCACCACTGGGCCGATTGGCAACATTATGATAGATGAAGAGATTGAGATTATTAACACCTTTAGTTTGCTTGGCTGTACAATCA
>NW_006405300.1:0-1920 GCF_000299155.1 Elephantulus edwardii
GTATTGAAACAGATGAGGGAAAGAACAGATTAGAAGTGATATATGATTGAGTATTATGGTTAGCACAGGAATCCAGAATTAAGGTTGCATAGAGAAGTGTACTCGGGGTGGGGGGTGGGGGGAAGAGACGTGGGAATTGTACACTAATGAAGGAATTTTTTTTCTTTTCTCTCTTCAGAGAGGGAAGCGAGCTGGTGGGGAGGGGTGGGCAGGGAGAAAATTGCGGCAAAGAATGAATGGAAATCCAAAACCTCTGTAAAAATAAAAATAAACAAATTTAAAAATTTAAAAAATAATTGCAAATAGAGATACCATTTGACCCAGCAATTCCAATACTGGGAATATACCCCAAAGAGACCATAACCGACATCTAAGCAGATATATACACACCCATGTTTATTGTGGCTTTGTAGAGAAGCTGTGGTATATTCACACAATGGAATACTACGCTGCATTGAATAATAAGGTACTCATTCAATATTATTCAAAATGGGTGACCCTGGAGGACATTATGCTGAGTAAAATATCTCAGTCATAAAAAGACAAATACTGCATAGTGCCACTGTTGTAGAATGGGACTGACATCAAGGTTGGGGTAAGACTGAGAAAAACTGCATAGATCATGTATTCTGCATTGAAACAGATGAGGGAGAGAAGAGTTTAAAAGTGACATATGATAGGGTATTATGATTATCACAGGAATCTAGAATTAAGGTTGCATAGTGGAGTGCATTCGGGGTGGGGGGATTGTATACCAATGAAGAAGTTTATCTTTTGCTTTTCAAAGAGAAGAGCGAACTGGTGGGGCCAGAAGGGGTAGAGAAAAAAGCAACAATGAATGAATGGAAATGCAAAATCTCTGTAAGTAGTCATTAAAATTAATAAAATTAAATTTTAAAAATATATAACCAATCAATTACCAAAAAAAAGACTGGGCCAAATGAGCAAGGTATACTGAGGACTGGCTTTATTAGAGGCTGGTAAGGTTAGACAGAAATCATCTTTATGGGAACCAGCAAATGTTCCAGGTTATAGAAACAGTATCAGCTGTCAATACCCTCTTTCCAGAAATTTTGGATAAACTATCACTCATGGTACAAGGAAGCAGAGGCTTCTCAGTAATTCATTCTCTCATGTTTAGTCAGATGTTATACAAACATTTCCTAAACATTCACATGTGTGTTACGCTATTGAAATTTTCCACACATACATGGAAAAAGACAGAGGAAGCCTGGTCAGGCTCTACAACAGACTATGAAACATCACCAGAAATGCATTATGGAAATAAATTCTCTCCAAAATATTCAGGACTCAATATAGATAGTGCTGAGAACTACAGTAGACAAAGTACACCTTAAACCTGTGAAAATGACAACTCTATGAAATTATTCTCTTTTTACAGATGACAAAGTTTAATTATGCATCTTTTTTGCAACAATGAATGAATGGAAATCCAAAGTGTCTGCAAATTTTCATTAAAATTAATAATAAATACATATGAAATCATAAAAAATATGGATCTTTTTGTGTGGATGAGTTGACTATAACAATGATTACAGTTAAGGTAACAAGAACAGTAAACACTGAGTTATTCTGTGCTTGCTGGGAGCATGTTTTGTGCTTAACCATCTAACAGATCAGCTAATTCGCCCATTTTTCTAAAGGTAATTATTGTGATTAACTGCAGTTCATTGGCCTTCAAATTGAGACCAAATAAGAAAAAGTCAATGAACTTATGTAAGACCCACTATTCTTTGTGAAAGACATTATCGTTGGAGGATGGAGAGTCAGCAAATAAATGGAAGACCTTCAATGAGGTGTACTGACACAATGACTTGGGGGCTCAGGCACATAAGAGATGAAGAGGATGGGGGAAGAGCAGCCAGGGGAACGCACGCCGCCACCCGCCAGGGGAACGCA
>NW_006405301.1:0-1965 GCF_000299155.1 Elephantulus edwardii
TCCTTGTTTTTCAATGCAGCATAGTAGTCCATTGTGCGAATATACCACAGCTTCTCTACCCGTTCGTTTCAACATCAGCTTCTTAAACAGCAATGCCAAGAAACATCAGCTAAGTGGAAAGATTCCTAACTACTGAGACCAAGAACCAGCTAACCAGATTGTGGAAAAGAACTTTAACACAGTTGTCTCTGACAAAGTATGAGCCCTTTGTAATGTTTTATGCCTCCTGGTCTGAAAAATGCAAGGCATTCATCTCACTGTGGGATGAGATGGGCAAGAAAATACCAAAACCATTCCTCAGTCACCATTGCTAAGATCAACATCACAGCCAAGGGCATTCAGCTGATGGTACCTTGACTGGTACCCATTCTTCAAGTTCTTCTCCACTGACTCTGGACAAACCATAGTATGTAAAGGAGACCATATTATGAAGAGCTTTTCTGATTTCCCAGAAAACCAAATCAAGATTAAGGTTGAAGAAAAGGACAAGATATTAATTAACAGAAAAAAAAACAGTACCTGAGGAAGAGGAAGACTTACCTAAGCAAAAGGTATCTGAACTGGAGGATGCGGCAAGGCAGAAGGAACCAGCAGAGGAAAAGGAAGAGAAGAAAAACAAAGTGGAAGTGGAAATTCCTAAAGCAATGTGATCTCCAAGCAAGAGAAGAAACCAAGACTCAAGGAAGAACTTCAGCTTCTCCAAAGTTAGGAGGACAGGTTCCCATCTGCCAGGAATGACCCCAACTGGCACCATCCCAAAAGTGGGCATCTCCAAAAATAAAATTTATATCACTATAGTGAAAGGAGTGGGACTTAGATAATAAAGTCCCCAAATTTCTAAAAAAAAAAAGTGTTTTTTTTATCCTCCACTACCAACAACTGCAAATAAGAGGCTAGTTTTTATAATTTTGTCTGCCTTAATAACAGGGAAAAGGGGTAAAATAACCTACAGCAAATGGTTATGTCACTCTATTTTTTTAAGGCTCTCATTCTGTGATCCCTAGAAAAAAACAATTATGAAAACTGTTATCTTTTAAAACAGACTGTATGCCAAGCTTTAAAACCCAGGGAGCCTCTCAACGACGTGGTATGGATAAGTTTGGAACTTACTGGCTGGCTTGGCTAATGCTGCTGAACATAAAGGGTTTATTCTGAGTAAAGGAGAGGTAGAAAATAGTATTTTATATATTTTTATATAAAAATACATCAAGATATGTTACCATGAAGAGATGGTACCATTCCTTAAAACAGTATAAAAATACATTAGACTTTTGGTTTAAAAAAAAAACAACAAACTGGTCACATACACAATGTTAGAGCCACAAATATCACATGGTCATTCAAGTCACCACCCAAATCATCTAACTAGTACACTCCTCTCCTTTTCATAAAATCTAGGAATAAAATGTTTCTAGCTCAGAACCAGAGCACTTTTTACCTGTGCCATAAACAAGCTTCTGGAGGTTTAGAGTTACTTGCTGCTGCCTCAGAAAGGCCTCCGCTGCCTTCCTAGAAAGGTCTTCCTTCCATCTGAGGGTACCTGAAAAGACCAATGCCAACAGCCCACTTCAGATTATGTGTAGCTTCTACTTCAAGCTCACTGTTCACTCTTCCTTTTATGAGATAAAAATATTTGAACAGTTGAGAAAATTGTCAGAAAACATCCCCAAATGTAGACATTCCATTTATAGCACATCTTAATGTCAAGTTTATAAAAGCAGCCAATTCAACTGATACACACCTGCTGTTTCTGTGGAATAGTTATTTTCTTCCTTGTAATCTCCTTCCTCTTGTAATAAATCTTCTACATCATGGGTCTCAACAATCAAGTTCTCTGGCCTCTGATTCTGACCACTGCCCTCTTGAGAAGATTTTCTCCTAACCATCTCTTTACTTTCTGTGTCTTCTTCCTCTGAACTCAAAGAGTTTGCTGCAGAGTCATCTTCAGATGCAAACGCCTCTTCA
>NW_006405302.1:0-1910 GCF_000299155.1 Elephantulus edwardii
ATAAGGCCAAGTTCCTCTTTATGTTAATCTCAAGAGGGAGGGATTAATTTGATACAAACTAAGAACAATGTTGACTCCTAAGGAATGCCCCAGTGTCACAAGGTGACCTTCAGCTTGTATTAAGCCTCCCTCATTTCCAGATACAGCATTTGGTCTACTATTATTAAATTTGATATTCGGCTTCCCTCACCTGACACACAAGAGCCCACTGCAGCAGTCACTGTTGTCAGTCCACCTGGTTGAGTGTCTGCCTCTTCTTTGCTGACCCTCCATCCTTCCCAACATCATGTCCCTCTCCAATAAATAGCTCCTCCTGGCAACATGTCCAAAGTAAGTTAGGCGAAGCTGCATCATTCTTGCCTCCAAAGAGCACTCTGGCTGCATTCTCTCCAAGACATAATCTTTCTCTTTGCCATTCATGGGATGTTCAGTGTTCTTCTCCAGCACCACAGCTCAAAGGCATCAGTTCTTTGTCTGTCATCCTTATTAATTGTCCAGGTCTTGGATGCATAGCAAGTAATTGGAAAGATTATGGCCTGAATCAGATGCACCTTAGTCCTCAAACTGACATCACTACTCCTCACTGCCAGAGCTAGCTGGTGGTAAAACCATCTTTTCTATAGCAAAAAGTCAAAAATGCACAGATGGTTATGAGAAAATCAAATGAAACTGTTCATTAATGGAATGATCCCTTTTTACATAAAGCACTATAACCAGTAAGAATATTGTGTTTGTAGTTCCTTCTGTGGCACTATAGCTATGTATGATTTATTCCCTTCCTGGGGATTCATGAGCTTCAGACCTTGAAGTTTTCATGCTCCCCTATTCAAATGACATGCTGGCTTCAGCAATTGTCTTTAAATGAAAAATTGGAGAAGTTTTTTCTAGTTCATTATCTAGGTATTTTGATTTTTTAGACAACTCACTTTTCACTCCTACTTTATTTCACACTGTTTAATTACCTAATTGTAATCTAATTACATGTATATCCACAAGCAGTGTAGAACTTATGACAGGCATCTACCTCGTGGCAGTAGAGACTGGCAGGTAGTCATCCCCAGGTGATTCCTTTGAGTATGGTCCTGGAGAAGAGAATTGAATGGACTGCTTGAAGAAACAGGTTTATCCTGGAAAAGGTGAAGCCAGGGTGATCATTGAAGGGGCAAGGATTTTGAGGCTCCATCTGACATACTTTGGGCGTGTTGCAGAGGGACCAGTCTTTGGAGAGGCACAGCGCAGGTAAGAATGACCTCAGATGAGGTGGATTGACTCAGTGACTGGGATAATGAGGGTAGGTGTGTCAGAGACAATGAGGCTGGCTCAAGATAGAACAGGGTTCAATGCTATATAGGGTCGCTCTATGACTCCACAGCACTTAACAAGAAGCTTCATGCTTGGCTTTTAGAACAGTTAGCTAATAGGCAGAAATCTCTGCCTTTGAGATGTAATGCTGGAGAAGAGTCTTGAACATACCATGAACAGCCAACAAAACAAATAGGTCTATCTTGGAGAAGGTGAAACCAAGTTACTCCTTGGAGGCAAAGATTTTGAAGCTCTGCCTCACATACTTTGGGCATGTGGCCAGGAGGGACCAATCCTTGGACATCATGCTCAGAAAGGTAGATGGTCAAAACAGGGGAGGAAGACTCTGGATGGGATAGATTGACACAGTAACTAAAGGGAGTAGCTGTTTTGGAGATAGATAGACTGGCTCAGGATAGGGCAGGGTTCAGAGCTATTGTGCATAGGGTCAGTTAGTTGCAGTTGACTGGACAGCACATAATAAGTTCTGTGTTGGAGCATCACCTGCAGGTTCAGAAAGGAATGGGAAGCATCTACAGTATCTATATATATAGCATCAGTAGATACTTATGGGGGGGAAACCCAGCTTTGTGCTATCTTAGGAATCC
>NW_006405303.1:0-1963 GCF_000299155.1 Elephantulus edwardii
TGTCCTTTTGTGACTGAGATATTTCACTCAGCATAATGTCCTCCAGGGTCACCCATTTTGAATAATATTGCATGAGTTCCTTGGTTTTCAATGCAGTATTATGTGAATATACCACAGCTTCTCTATCCATTCATTTGTTGATGGACACTTGGGTTGCTTACAGCTCTTTGCTATTGTGAACAAAGCAGCAATAAACATGTACGTGCATATATCTGTTTGTCTGGCAGTTATGGTTTCTTTTGGGTATATTCCCAGTAGTGGAACTGCTGGGTTAAATGGTATTTCTATTTGCAACTTTTTGAGAACGGGCTATACTGCCTTTCATAGTAGTTGAACCATTTTACACTCCCACCAACAGTGAATAAAGGTTCCAGTTTCTCCACAACCTCACCAGCATTTTTTGCTTCCTGCTTTGTTGAATTTTGCTATTCTTACTGGGGTGAAATGATATCTCATAGTTGTTTTGATTTGCATCTCTCTTACAGCTAGGGATTTTGAACACTTCTTCATGTGTTTGTTCGCCATCTGAATGTCTACTTTGGTGAAGTGTCTGTTCATCTCCTGTGCCCATTTTTCAACTGGGTTGTTTACCTTTATCTTGTTGTGGTGCTCAAATATTCTATAAATTCTAGATGTAAGTCCCTTATCTGACAGGTCATTACCAAATACTTTTCCCCAATCTGTGGCTTCCCTTTTTACCCTGTTGCAGAAGTTTTTGGATGTGCATAGGGATTTAATTCTTAAAGGTCCCATTCATCTATTTTATCCGCTCTTGGTTGTAGGATTTTCAGGATGCTTGAAAGACTGTTCACATTGTGGATTAGAACTTCTAGAGTTCTTTAAAGCTTGTTTTTAATGAAGTTTATAGTCCTTGGTTTTAGTCCTAGGTCCATGACCCTCCTAGAGTTTGTATTTGTGTATGGAATGAAGTGTGGATCTTGAGTTTTCTGCAGATAATTTTCCAATTTTGCCAACACCATTTGTTAAAAAGGCTGTCGTTTCTCCACTTGACAGATTTCATCTCCTTGTCAAAATCCAGTTGGCCACAGGTAGATGGGCTGATTTCTGGGTTCTCAATTCTATTCCATTGATCTATGTGTCTTTAATTGTACCAGTACCATACTGTCTTGACCACCACGGCAGTGTAGTAGGATTTGAAATCAGGAAGTGAGATGCCTCCTACCTTGATTCTCTTTTTAAGGAATGCATTGCTTATTCAAGGTCTCTTTCCATTCCAAATGAAATTGGAGGTTACCTTTTTCCATCTCATTGAAGAATGGAATTGGTATTTGTATTTGGATTGCACTGAACATGTAAATTGCCTTTGGTAGTATTGTCATTTTCACAATATTGAGTCTTCCTATCCATGAGCAAGGTATATACTTCCAGTTCTGCAGGTCTCTTTTAATTTTTTTCAAAAGGTGTACTTTTTTCTGAGGGATGTGTTATTATACTCTTCTTACCAATGTCTGCATCTCTAAAATATAGACAAACTTTGTATCTTTAAACTTTGCACCATGGTTTCATATCATATACATCAGTCAGCTCTTTCTAGCCAGCACTGTAGTCAAGATCTATCCATATTGTTCTTCTATGACTTTCCATTGTATCAAGGCAACTAAATTTTATTTCTCTGTTTGGCTCCACAGTCAACACTCTCAGCACCAACCACTCTCAGCCAGGAAATTAAAAGACATATTGTGATGGGAAAGTTTGCTGTTAGGGACCGCTTCAAAGTGTTTGTTGTTGTTGTTGTTATTGTTATGCCGTCTAGTCGCTTGCGACTCATAGCGACCCTATGTACAACAGCCCTAAACTCCACTCTGTCCTCTGTCAATCACACTGTCTCTGCCACTCCCATCCCAGTTATCCCAGTCACTGAATCAATCCACCTCATAGAGGGCCTTCCTCTCCTGCGCTGTCCCTCCACCCTCCCAAGCATGATGTCCCTCTCTAAGGACCG
>NW_006405304.1:0-1958 GCF_000299155.1 Elephantulus edwardii
ACAATCTAAAGAGGATAAATTTGATGCAAGGGACCTTCTAAAGATTAAATCCATGTGTGCATCAAAACGTTTTTCAACAATGTGAGAAGAAAACCTAGACACTAGAAACAAACATTTGGTAATACCATCTCAGATGAGAGTAGCATAACGAAAATTTGTGGAGTACTCTTGGATCTCCACAAGAAAAGACTGATAACCCAATTACAAAATGGGCAAAAGACATGGAAAGAATTTTCAAAGAGGAAGATATTTGAATGGCAGAGAGACATATGAAGCCTGAAGAAATTCTCCAAATTACTGGCAATAAGAGACATGAAAATCAAAACCACAATAAGGTACCATCATAACTCCAGTAACAATGGCAAGGTTTAACAGGGCAGCAAGTAATAGATGTTGGAGAGGATATGGCAAGAAAGGAACTCTTATACATTGTAAGCAGGACTGTAAAATGTTGCAACAATTCTGGAAGGCAGTTTGGCACTACCTCAAAAAGCTGAACATAAAAATTTCATATGACCCAGCTATTCCACTACTTGGAATATACTCTGAGAAAATGAGAACTGAGGCACAAATGAAGATTTGTACACCAGTGTTCATAGCAGCATTATTCACCATCAAAAGAACATGGAAACAGCCCACATGTCCAACCACAAACAAATGGATTGAGAAATTATGGTACATTCACATAATGGAGTACTATGTATGCAGCATGCAGGAGCAATGATTTTGTAAGTTATTACCTAAGTTGGGAGAGACTGGAGAGAATGATTCTCAGTGAACTAAGTCCCACAAGAATAAATTGTGAAAAACCATTATTGTAGAATGAGTATAAGGATCCAAGAGGGATGGGAAAGGTTAGAAGCAGAAGGACTAAGATATTCAGAGGGAGGGAGTGATTAATCATAGGGGTGTACAATTTGGTAGGTGGATGGGGTGAGGGAAATGGAAAGAATTTATTTTTTACAACAATGTACTTGAATTTTGTAAATAAACCAGTAGAAATTTTTAAAAAAGTAAAACAATCGCATAATAACTAAACTACAAACTTGACTCTATCCCACTGGAATGTAAAAAACCGTCTTAAGAACAGGTTTGAGGACCTTCTAAGAATCAAATCCCTATGCACATCCAGAAACTTCTCCAACAGGGTGAAAGGAGAAGCCACAGACTGGGGGGAAAAATATTTGGTAATGACGTGCCAGATAAGGAACTCATATCTAGAATTTATAAAATATGTGAGTACCACAGCAACGTAAAGGTAAACAACCCAATTAAAAAATGGACACAGGATATGAATATATACCTCACCAAAGAAGACATTCAGATGGCACACAAACACATGAAGAAATGTTCAAAATCCCTAGGTCTAAGAGAGATGTAAACAAAAACAACTATGAGATATCATCTCACCCCAGTCAGAATAGCAAAATTTAACAAAGCAGCAGCAACAAATGCTGGCCAGATTGTGGAAAAATTGGATACTTTATTTACTGTTGGTGGGAGTGTAAAATCTTGGAACCACTACGAAAGGCTGTATGGCCTTTTCTCAAAAATTTGCAAATAGAGATACCATTTGACCCAGCAATTCCACTACTGGGAATATACCCTAATGAGACCCTAACTGACATCCAAGCAGATATATGCACACTCATGTTCACAATAGCAGAGTTGTTAAAACTTAAGTCCCCATCAACAAACAAATGGGTAGAGAAGCTGTGGTATAGTCACACAATGAAATACAATGCTGCATTGAAAAACAAGGAACTCATAAAATATTATTCAAAATGGGTGACCCCGGAAGACATTATGCTGAGTGAAATGTCTCAGTCACAAACGAATACTGCATGATGCCACTGTTGTAGAATGGGACTGACATCAGTGTTGGGGTAAGACTGAGAAAAACTGGATAAATTATGTATACTGCATTGAAACAGATAAGGGAGAGAACAATTCAAAAG
>NW_006405305.1:0-1905 GCF_000299155.1 Elephantulus edwardii
AGGGAGGAGTGATAGGGAATGGCAAAGGACACACTGACAAAGAAGATTAATCAGAACTGGCTTTGACAAGCACTGTGGCATTTGGACAAGAACAAACTCGGAGGAGGGTAGAGAGAATAGTACAACAATGAATGAATGGAAACCCAAAATCTCTGTAAATGTTTTTGAAAATTAATACAATATAATTATAGAAAAAAAAGAGGAATCCTATAAAAAATGAATCTGTACCCTGTCCTATTCTGTGCCATCCTCATCATCTACGTTATACAAGAGCTCAACGAGTGTTATAAGAAGTGCAAGTTGGGTTTAGAAGAGGTCATGACACTAAGACTATCATACCCAATGACAAATAGCATTTGGTTGAAAGCCAAGGCTATCAGAGGATATCTGTGTTTCTGTGTTCCACTGACTATGAAAAGGCATTTTAACGTGTGGATCACAACAAATTGTGGCTGATATTCAGAATAGGAATCCTACAACATTTGATTATGCTCAAGCAAAATCTGTATTTGGTCAGGAATCCGTCATATGAACAGAGTAAGGAAACTGTGGTTCAAAATCAAGATCTGAGCGCATCAGGGGTGTGCCCTTTCTCCATACTTTTTATCAACATGACGAACATATTTTTGGGAAAGCTGTCCTTTTTTTAGAAGCGATTTCGCATTAAAATTGGAGGAAGACTCAGTTACAATATGTGCTATGCAGGTGACACAACCTTGCTTACGGAAACTCAGGAGGACATGAAGCGTTTGCTGCAGAAGGTCAAGGATTGCAGTCTTCCATGTGGATTGAAGCTCAATGTAAAAAAATACCTAAGATTCTTATTCCTGGACTAATTGGAAGCACCATGATAGAGGGACAAGGGAATGAGATTATTAGCAACTTCAGTTTACTCAGTTCCATAATAAACACTCTTGGCAACAGCAATAAGGAAGTCAAAATATTGTGTCAGGAAAATCTGCTGTCAAGGCCCTCTCCAAAGTGCTAAAGAGCAACAATATCAGTATAGAGATTAAGTTACAAAGCAATTACTTGCTTTGTATCAGAACTCTTGGAAGTGACTAAGGATGACAAAAGAAGAATCAATGCCTCAAGTTGTGATGCTAGAGAAGATTATTGAACATACCACGGACTACCAAAAATACAAACGAGCCTATTCTGAAGAGGATGAAGAGAAGTTGCTCCTTGGAAGAAAGGATTATGAAGTTCCATCTGACATACTTTGGGGATGTTGCCAGGAGAGACCAGTCTTTGGAGAAAGATATCATGCTAGGAAGGATGGAGGGACAGTACAGAAGAAGAAGACCCAGGGTGGGATGGATTCACATAATAACTGGGAAAACGTGAGTCACAGACAGTAAGACTGAATCAATAGGGGAAAGTTTCGAGCTATGATCCATAGGGTCACTATGAGTCACAGTAAATTTCACTGCTTAATTGACAACAAAAACATTGTTAAAGTCACTGTGTCAGTCTATCCTGTTGAGAACATTCCTTCTTTTGCTGACCCTCCACCTTTCCAAGTATAGTATCATTGTCTGAGAGCTGTCACCTTCTAAAAACATACCAAAATATGTGAGTGAAGCTTCATCATTTTTGCATCTAAGGAGCAACTTGGTTGCACTTTCTCCAAGACTTCCTTGTTTGTACTTCTGGCAGATTATGGAATGTTCAGTACTCTAACATCATAATTCAAAGACACTGTTTCTTCTCCCTGATCTTTAGTCATTATCAAATTTTATATATACACATACATACACACACACACAAATTGTACTTCTATATAGTATCTTCTAGAGACGTTTTGTGTTGATATTTTTTAATTTAGTTTGTTTATTTTTCATTTCAATGAACATCTACAGAGATTTTGAAATTCCATTCATTCATTGTTGCACCCTTCTCCCC
>NW_006405306.1:0-1944 GCF_000299155.1 Elephantulus edwardii
AGACCCGGCGCAGAGATCTTGCTATGATAGTCCAAGCAGTACGTGCCATTGAGGCAGGGAATTCTCCCCAAGTGTGGTTGGCAAACTTGAGGTAATAGGCAAAATCAGCTTTCCCCATTTGCTAGGCACGCTAGGGAGGCAGCCAAAGACGGGTAAGCTCATTGATCATCCATGTGCAACCTAAGACAGGGGATTCACGTGTTGGAGGTGGATCTTCCGATGACGGGTAAACCATGTGATGGATCAAGACAACCTAAGACAGGCGCTCTCTTTGCCATTTTAATAAAACTAAAAGGGGGAATTGTGGAAGGCCGTGTGCGGTCCCCATTACAAGATGGCGCTGATTTCCTGCTTCTCTTTGTTTGCCAAAATCATAAATAAGACCTTATTTGGGCACTTCATGTTCTTTCACCTAGCTGTAACAAATCCCTGAGTAAACCGCCGTGAGAAGGAATCGCTTGTGGTGTTGTGTCCTTATTCCTGTTGGACAGGCAAGGCGTGCATCAGTTTCTTTTAGCATCCAAAATGTCATGTAAACCCAATTGTGGCATTAAAAAAACCCCATATGGCTAATTAGAAGCCTAATTCTTTAAATAATGACAAACAATGCAAACATCTCTTTATTTATGTTAACTAAAATAATATTATCAGGCAAAATATGTAAATTAAGGACAATATTTACAACTTTTCTACTGGTTTACTTGAACACATTTGAAAAAATATGTTACTCATTACTTACTAAAATTATTTAAAGTCAAACACAACTGAATTCTTCACTAAATAATATATATGAGGCATTGTCACCAAAATACAATATCACTGCCTTACTATAAAAAAAATTAGTCATAGGTTCTGACTAGTCTATTTATCACAATGGTCTTAATAAGAGGCATAAGGAATAATCAGATGTAAATGAAAATTAATATTTATATCATGTCTTCATCTATTTTTTCACATTATATTGCGAGGGTTGGGGTTTTTTGTTCGGTTTGGTTTTTTGTGGTTTGTGGGGTTTTTTAAAAATTATTAAATATAAGGATGAACACTTCCTGAAGCTCAGTCTTAGCTGTCTTCTCGCAGAGTTAATTGTTGATCTCTCCTAGATTATAAACTTATGTTCAGTCTAAGGCTTTTGACGTCAACATCTTCCTATTGTTTTACAGAAATAAAAATTGCATTTGATCATTTTCTGAGTGCTACTATGGCATTCAAAATGTGTTTACATGCTTCCCACTAGGAAAATATGATAAGGACTAATTTGAGGGCCAGGTACTTTTGATTTTATTACTTAATTCACATAATTCTGTATGACAGTAGTTCTAGATTTGATTAATTTGGCTTAAGTGACATTCAAATGGTTGCCCAAGTCTCAAATAGGCATTTTTAAAGAATTTTATGGAGAAAATGTAAGTATATTGTCTTTGAAATAATTAAAAAGCAATTTGGATAGTTGTCATGCATTTAATACTATAACTATCTGAATAAGAGGTGCATTGCAAAGTGGACTGGGAGAGAAGTTAGAGAGGAGGAGGAGGAAGGAAAATGTGCGAAAAAGAATCAATATTAAAAAACAAACAAATAAACAAACACACCAGAAAACCAAAATGAACTGGGAAGATGGAAGGAGAGGGAAGAAAATGAGCAACAATGAAAGCCCAACCTTCTGTTAACTTTCATTAACATAACAGTATTGTTTTTAAACAAATGCAATTTGGATACTGATGTCACTAGAGTTGGTGCCAACCCCTGTCAATGGGCATTTTCCCATATTACACAGAATCACTATCAATTTTAAACATAGAATAATTGATAATAAATCTATTTGTAAATTATTTAATGTAATATTGCTTAGACAGACATTTCTGTCTAATACTTCTCTTAATCTGAAAATTCACATTAAGACAGACTAGGAAGAAGGATTGGCCATCCACTTCTGAAATAGCA
>NW_006405307.1:0-1956 GCF_000299155.1 Elephantulus edwardii
CAGTTTTTCTCATTCTTTCCCCAACTCTGATGTCAGTCCCATTCTACAGCAGTAGCACTACACAGTATTTGTCCTTTTGTGACTGAGATATTTCACTCAGCATAATGTCCTCCAGGGTCACCCATTTTGAATAATATTGCATGAGTTCCTTATTTTCAATGCAGCGTAGTATCTCATTGAGTGAATATACCATAGCTTCCCTATCCATTCATTTGTTGATGGGCACTTAGGTTGTTTCCAACTCCTTACTATTGTGAACAAAGCCACGATAAACATGGGTGTGCAAATATCTGCTTGTATGGCGGTTAAGGTCTCTTTAGGGTATATTCCCAATAGTGGAATTGCTGGGTCAAATGGTATCTCTATTTGAAACTTTTTGAGAAAGCATGGCACTGCTTTCCACAGTGGTTGCACCATTTTACACTTCCACCAACAGTAAGTATTCCAGTCTCTCCACCTCTCACCAGCATTTGTTGCTTGCTGTTCTGTTAAATTTTGCTAGTCTTACTGGGGTGAGATAATATTTCTTAGCTGTCTTGATTTGCATCTCTCTTAAAATCAGGGATTTCGAACACTTCTTCATGCGCTTGTTGACCATCTGAATGTCTTCTTTGGTGCAGTGTCTGTTCATATCCTGTGCCCATTTATCCACAGGATTATTTAACTTTATCTTGTGGTGCTCAAGTATTTTATAAGTTTTAGATATAAGTCCCTTATCTGACATGTCATTACAAAATACTTTTTCCCAGTCTGTGCCTTCCGTTTTTGCCTTGTTGGAGAAGTTTTTGGATGTGTGTAGAGATGTGATTCTTAGAAGGTCCCATTCATCTATTTTATGTTCTTCTGGTTGTAGAATTTTCAGGATACTTGGAAGACTGTTTATGTTGTGGACTAGATCTACTAGAGTTCTTCCAGGCTTTTCTTTAATGAAGTTTATAGTGCTCAGTTTTAGTCCTAGGTCCATGATCCACCTTGAGGTGTTTTTTTGTAATTTTTTTTCAAATTTCAATGAACATCTACAGAGATTTTGGAATTCCATTCATTCATTGTTGCACTTTTCTCCCTGCCCACCCCACCCCCACCCCACGTTTGCTCCTCTCCTTTGAAGATGCTCGTGCTCTTTTAGGAGAAGGCTTATTTTGTGGTTTGTTTTTTTGTTTGTTTTGTTTTGTTTTGGTTGTTGTTGTTGTTTGGTTTTTTGGTTTGTTTTGTTTTTAAACAATGTTTGAAGTTGCCTGCAATTTTATTGACATTATGTTTGGTTTTTCTTTGTATGTACTAGGCCATTTCTGTTGTATATACATAGGTTGTTCACAGTTTTTTATCTTTATGCTGTTGTTTATTAGTTGCAGACTTAAATTGTTTCCTTTATGAGGGATAGTAACTCACTATACCAGGAGTCCTTTCTATGTCTGTGCAATGGGAAAGCTCTCCTTTCCTAAGGCCCATCAACTTCTCTTTGGACCACAGTACAGCCTTGCAGAGATTTCATCTGATTCCTGCCCACCTCTTCTAAAGTTCAAAATTGTCCTTAGTGGAGCTGATGAGCACAGGAACCAAAGATCACTGTCAGGCAGCTGCACTCTCTTTATCTACTGTGGGATTAAGGGAACAAAACCCACGTGTTTCAGACTACTCTCTCAGGTCTCATGTACCCTCTCGATTCTCACATGTAGCTTGATGGAGATCTTTCCAGCTTGTGCCTGCCTTTTCTAAAGTTTGCAATTATCGTTGGTGGAGCTGGTGAGCACAGGAATCACAAATCACTTTCCTGGCAGGCTGCTGCACTTTTTCTATTTGGCATGGGGTCCTAAATGTAGCTCTTTCTACTGAAGCCTATTGTCCTCCTTTTTATACACAATGGCATGGCACACCCATGTTTATTGCAGCTTTGTTCACAAAAGCAAGGAGTTGGAAACAACCTAAGTGCCCATCAATAAACGAATGGATAGAGAA
>NW_006405308.1:0-1901 GCF_000299155.1 Elephantulus edwardii
CCCAAAATCTCTGTAAATGTTTATGAAAAATTAATAAAGTATAATTATAGAAAAAAAAAAGATTGGAGGGTGATTCTTCAACAACTTAAACAGATGATATACAACCTTACATACAGAAACCTAAGATGACATAAGCACTTATTGAAAAAGATCAAAGCCTACATGATAGACAGAAAAAAGACTTAAGTTCTCAGTGATTTCATATTACGGGGCTTCACAATCCTCAATGTGGTAATAGCAATCAAGATATCAAAATACATATTGTTTTGGGCAAATGTGCTGTTAAAGACCTATTTAAAGTGCTAAAGAGCAAGGATGTCAGTTTGAAGCTAAGGCGTGCTTTTTCAATTAATATTATAATTGTGTATTTTCAGTTACATCATATGCATGCTAAAGCTGGACAATGAATAATGAAGACAGAAAGAAAACTAATGTCTTTTAATTTTGGTGCTGGTGAAGAGTATTGAATACAACACAGATGGCAAAATAACCCACACAAATATATCCTGGAGGAACTGAAAGCACATTGCTCTTTGGAGGCAAGGATGGTGAAACAGTCTCACAAACATTGCACCTGCATGTCTGAGTATGTGAGAGTGGCCAGTCCTTGTGCAGATACAGCATGTTTGGGAAAGCAGAGGGTCAACACAGCAGAGGAAGACTCTCAGTGAGATGGGCTGGGCAACAGCCAGCAGAGCATGGCAGAGACTGTGACAGTGTAGAAAGGGCAAGGTTTCAATCTGTTGTTTATAGAGTCGCTATAAGGCATAGTCAACCAGACAGCATCTAACAACAACATGGAAGAAAAAATGTTGCCAATTAAATAAGCAATTGACTAAATGACATACCCTGTTTCAGAAATGTTAAATATGCATTAATGTGCACCCTGGGATTGTGGTGCAACAGGGTATATCTTAACATTCTTGAAGCTTGCCTGGCTTAGGGTAAATAGCAGCAAACAGAGCACGTGTATCTATAATAGCCACACTTGGAACCAATGTAGAATCCATTCACTATAACGAAGATAAAGAAACACAAGTCACACCCACAGGAAAACTCTACACCGCAGTGAAAAAAGAAAAGATGAATGTGACACAAAAAGCAACAGAGATGATACTGACAGCCGTAAAGTCAAAGAAAAGAAATCAGATACAAAGGACACGTGCCTTATTTTCCATAAAGTAACATTCCATCTCCATCTCTCTCAGTGCCTTCAAATAGGAACTGGCTCACAGTTGACCCTCCACTGAGTTTTTGGGGTTATAAATCACAGGAGAAGACTATCCATTTTTCTCCCTCTGAGATGCTAGTGGACCCTTTGGGATAGCAGCACAACTCCCGGTGTAAAGACTACTCAAAGTAGTTCCTTAACAAAACATAAGACAGTGGTTTATCCTATCTGGAGGAGGAAGGGGTTTCTGAAAGGAGTGAGGCACTCCAAGGTGGGGTCTGACAGTATTCTACGTCTTGACCTAGACGGTTAGAAGGGTTTTGGGGGTTTGTTTTTTTAAATTGTGATGGTGGTGGTGGTGTTAGGTGCTGTCAAGTGATTGGACTCAGAGAGCCCACATGACAGAGTAGAACTGTCCTACAGGGTTTCCTTGGGGACAGCCTTCAAGGACCAAATCATCAGACCTTTCTCCTGTGGAACCACAGGGTAGATTGGAATCAACAACCTTTTGGTTAACCTCTACCTGGTTAACCCCAGGGCAAACAAATAAATATCAACTGATACATAGTCACAACCAAACACATCCAGGTAACGAGTACTCAAAAGAAGATACAAAACATTCACTACCATCTGGAAGCCCTGCTGCTATTTCCTTCTAGTCCCTGCTCCCCTGTACATGTACACACGCAACCCCGCAGCTGTCTCCTAGTCCCTGCTCCCCTGTACATGT
>NW_006405309.1:0-1951 GCF_000299155.1 Elephantulus edwardii
GGTCCAGTGGTGAGAATTTTTGTCTTCTGGACATTGAGCCTCAGTCCATACTGAAGGCTGCAGTCCTTGACCCTCTGCAGTAAGTGCATGAGGTCATCCTCAGTTTCAGCGAACAAGGTTGTGTCATCTGCATAACGCAGATTGTTGATAGACCGTCCACCAATCCTAATGCCATGCTTCTCCTCATAGAGCCCAGCCTCTCGGATAATCTGCTCTGCATACAGGTTGAAAAGGTATGGAGACAGGACACATCCCTGGCGTACACCCTTCCGAATTTTGAACCATGCAGTGTTGCCCTGCTCTGTTCTGACCAATAGCTGTTAGAGAGATGCAAACCAAAACAACAATGGAGTATCATCTCACTCCAGCAGCAGTAGCAAAGTTTAAAAGGATAGAAAACAACTATTGTTGTAGAGGATGCAAAGAGTTTGGAAATCTCATGCCCTGCTGGTGGGAATCTAAAATGTAACAACCACTATGGAAGGCACTCTGATGTTCCCCAAAAAGTTGAAACTGGAAAAGTATCATTTAATCCAACTATTCCACTGCTGGGAATAAAAGGAAATCAGAGACACAAATAGATGAGATGTATGTTGTTGTTGTTGTTGTTAGATGTCATAGAGTCGAGTACAATGCATAGCAACTCTATTCTATCCTGTGCCATCATCATGTCAATACACCTGGTCGAGAGTCTTCCTCTCCTTCGCCAACCCTCCACCCTTCCTAGCATTATGTCCTTTTCCAAGGAAGAACCCCTCTTACCAACAAGTCCAAAGTATGTGAGGTGAGGCTTCATCATTCTTGGTTGCAGAGAGCTCTCCAGCTGAACCCTCTCCAAGATGTATTTGTTTGTTCTTTTGGTCTTCCATGGGATGTTCAGGGCTATTCTCCAACACCATAAGACAAAGGTATCAATTTTTCTTGTACCATGGACTGCCAAGAAAACAAATAGATTCATCATAGAGAGGATTAAACCAGGCTGCTCCTTGGAGGCAAGGATTCTGGGGCTTCGTCTGACATACTTTGGACATGTTGTAAGGAGAACAGGTCTTCAGTGAGGGACATCGTGCTGGGTAGAGTAGAGGGACAGCGCAGGAGGGTTAAGACCCTCTATGAGGTGGATTGATTCAGTGACTGGGGCACTAGGGATGGGTGTGTCAGAGGCTATTAGATTGGCACAGGATAGAGCAGGGTTTCGGGCTGTTGTACATAGGGTCGCTATGAGTCGCAAACGACTCGACGGCACATAACAACAACAACATTGGTTCATGTAAGTATGGAGACTGGAAAACCTAAAATTCTTAAGTTAGGCAACAGGTCGCAAACTTGTACCTGAAATCCAACAATCAAAATTTTGGTTTTGAAAACTTAGCAAAGTAACAATGTCTGATACTGGGGTAGAACCCTCTACTAATATACTTGGTTTTGTTCCTAAGCCTTGAACTGATTAAATGAGGTTTCTACTGCCCCAGCACTGTGATAGCTTTACCTTTGCAAGACCTCCCAGCTCAAATCCTGTACGTCACATAATTATGGATAATAACTTTCCTGAATACCACTTGATTTTAAATGTTAATTAGTTACAAGCACATAACTTTCCAATAGTGTCTGTATTAGTGTTTAATTAAGCAGTGCACATCCTAGCTTTGCCAAGATGAAACATAACTCACAACTACCCTGAAACATACCGCCCCCCCGAAATACTGTGACTACACTGTATGTATTTGAACACATACTGAACTCACTGCTATTCAGTTCAGTGATGAGAATGGGGAGAAAATACTAGCAAATAAGCAGAAGATGGAAAGAAAGTGAAAGCCAGCCTAAAACCAGGAGAGGATAAAATAGATGAACGGGACCTTCTAAAAATCAAATCCTTATGCACATCCAAAAACTTCTCCAACAGGGTAAAAAGGAAAGCCACAGACTGAGAAAAAATATTTGGTAATGA
>NW_006405310.1:0-1950 GCF_000299155.1 Elephantulus edwardii
AGCTGGCGGAGGGAGGGCTTGTCTCCCAGGAGTCCTGACTGTTCTCGAATTCTAGTCCCGGATTTCAAAGACAGTGTTATGAGTTAAGGAGGCTAAAATACTCAGTAGATGAAGCTCAGGCCTCGGATCCCCCGGGGGTGTTTTCTAACCGCTTTCTAACTCATTTCCCCCCTCTGGGACCAGATCTCATTGGCATCTTGTGAGCCAGGGGCTTTTATAGGGTGAAAATGTCCTCCAAAAATGACAGAAGAGGAAGGCATGGATGGCATGGCTGCAGGCTGTGGTATTTATTCCCAATGCACTGGCAGAGAAGGGTACCAGTCTTCCTCCATCCACCAGTGTTGGTGGCAGGTGGCAGGTGACGGCTCTGGACCCCCCCACCCTTGAAACTGGGATTTCAGAAAAAATGAGGAATCTCTTTTTTTTCTTTTCTTTTTTCAGTCTAAGTATGCCTCAACCATTGCGTGTAACACAGTCAGACCACATAAAGCTTCCTTATTTCTCTGATGGTTTAGGGGTGGAGGGCAGTATTTGTAAGACCTGGAGATTCCACACAGGAAGGGACGCAGGAGGGGAGCTGGGAGCCAGGGAGTCAGTTCCTCACTCTGGTGAGGGCTAATGGGTATTACACGTGCAGTCAGCACAGCCGCGGCCCTTCTCCACCTTCCTCCCTCTGTCCAGCCCCACCACATCCAGAGAGGGCAGCAGCTCTCTGCAGGGGTGAATGGGAGCCGCTGTGGGGCCCTGCAGATGCCAGTGTGCTGGCACTCAGAAGCACCAGGTTCAACAACTCGTGCCCTAGCCCCGTGTGACCGGACCCATTCAGCTCAACCAGCATCCAACAGGGCTGGCGGTGCAAGGCCTGCGTGCACGCACTGTACACACTAGCCGTGCTGCCCGCCGGGTGGCTAGGACTACAGGGGGGACCCAGTAGGAGATGCAATTCTCAGCATCCAGAGAGAGAGAAGCCTGAAGTAGGCAAACAGGGACATGATTAGGCACTGGGTGCCTTGGAAGAAAAGCCTGGCCATCTACTTCCAAAATATAGCCATTGAAAACCCAATAGAGCACAGTTCTCTCGCTCTCTTTCACACACACACACACACACACACACACACACACACGCACACGCGCGCGCAGTTGTCACGGGTTGAAATGGATTAATGGCTGCTGCTTTGGTTTTCTCAGCACTTAGCACAAAGAACGGGGGTGGGGTGGGGGCGTAATGCAAGTGCTTGAAGACAAAGTGCTGCATCACTTTGCAATAATTGCGAGTTTGTCACGTGAATGAGAATGGGCCTGAAGTCAAGGTCAGAAATCAGGCTCCACTACTGAACTGCTGTGTGGCTTTGGGGAAGTATATTGACATCGCTGAACCTTTATCAGCTCCCTCATGTGTAAAGGGGCTTGATATGCTATAATCAGACCATAGAAAGTGTCACAACTGTCAAAGTGGTTATGTGACCCTGCATTTGGACAACCCTTGACCTTGGGCTGCTAACCAAAAGGTCAGCAGTTCAAATTCATCAGTTGCTCCGTGGGAGCATTTACATTTACATTTACAGCCTCGGAAAACCAATGGATGGTTGCTTTGAGTTGGATTCAGCTCAGCAGCAGTGGTTGTGTTTTGGATTTGACCTTGGGCCTGCACCATCCTTGCTGAGAAGTAGCAAGCTGGAGCCTCCTGGTGAGAACAGAGCTGTTTGTTGCTGTTGTTCGGCTGGCCTGGCTGGCTGGCAGGGAGGTACAAGATGAGGGGAGAGGGCAGAGATTCAGTCTTGTGTGTGAGAGCATCCCTGCTGTCAAGGGCTCTCAGCTTCATCATCTCCATTATCGTCATCTCCCTCCGTTATCCTTCCCCACTTAGCCTGCAGCCTGGATCCCCTTCTGTCTCTTCCTGTTCCCTTGATATGCGGCACAGTGAGCAGCTAGGATAGGGGTGGAGGTGGC
>NW_006405311.1:0-1947 GCF_000299155.1 Elephantulus edwardii
GAGTCACAAGCAACTCGATGGCAAAAATCATGTGGAGCTGGGAGCTGGAATCAGCATTTTCACTTTCATGTGTGGAGGCCGATGCTGTCAGCTGGAATGTTGGCAGGAACTGAAACACCTCCTCAGAGTTTCTCTTTGTAGCCTGGACTTGCTCAAAGCACGGGAAATTCAGAGCAATCCCCTTTGCAGCCAGACTGCTCAGCACGCAAAGTGGAAACTGTGCAGTCTTCTCTGTCCTAGCATCGGAAACCATACAGAGTCACTTACGCTAAATTCTGTGATTAAAAGTGTATTTCCGCCTACCCAGTTTCTAGGGGACAGGACATAGTAGACTCCTTTCTTGAGAGAATCCATGAACATTAAAAATAAAAAAGATGTTGTGTAAAGGGAATTCAAATTAAAGACATGTTGTGAAAGACTGTAGAGAGAAAAATTTGTTTTCCATTTGGGAGGAAATAAAAAACAGAATACATGCAGAAAAAAAGAGGGTTTAAACCACATTCCATAAAGATTGCAGTACAGATTCTTTGCAGTAGGCCACCAGAGCTCCCCAATCCAAAGGTAGGTTGTTTGAATCCATCAGCTGTTCCATGGGAGAAAGATGGGCAATCTCATCCTATGAAATTTATAGCTTCTGAAAATCTGCTGGAGGGTCAGCTATGGGTTGGTTCCAGCTGAAGATATACAATAACAACAGTGTTTCTTCCTATATCCGATATGTGTGTCTTCCCATAACATGTTGTTGTTGATGTGTACTGTAGAGTCAGAACCAACCCAGAGCTGACCCTTCAGCATGTTTTCAGAGGCAGTAATCGCACTGGAGGTGATTGCCAATCCCGCTCTTGCAGAGCAGCTGGTGGAATTTGAACCTTATGCCTTTGGGATTGCAGCACAACTTCTTGCCACTAGGCCACCAGAGCTCTCTCCCATAACATAAGGTGTTTTTTTTAAAAGGTAATCTCAAGCTGCTCAGCATTCATGGGGCCTATGAGAATTTAGAATTAAACAAACAAAACTTAACCGCAAACTAGTAATTTTTAAAAGAAAAAGTATAAACTAGAAAGAAAATCCAATTTTCCTTTCATTTGTGTCTTACAATTATTCAAAATAATTGTACTCGTAAATGTGTTCATGCCTGATAAAGCTGAAGTGGCAAAAGACTTCAGCTGGCCTTGATACTGTGAACAGACGGCCTTCACTCTCTCTCTTCACTGACCCTATGACTACTTCAAACTTAGTCCTCTAGAAGATAGTAGAGCTGCCCCCACGGGGTTCCTGCACTGCAAATCTTCACCTGGGCAGACTACCTTATTTTTTTCTTTTGTGGTGCAGATGGTGGGGTCAAACTGCTGACATTTCAGTTAGCAGCAAAGCACGTAACTAGGCCTCTTCTGCTTCAAAACACATTGTACCTTATATAACAGACTATTCAAGTGTGAAAACTATTCCTTATTCTTTCCTTTCAAATCTGCTTTTAGACTTCTCTTTCCTGGTCTGCCAGAAACATTTGTCAGGTCTAATAATCAGGTCTAAGTTTCCAGCCTCAGAGACCTGAGGGAGGGCTGGTATTAGAATCAACTAGATGACAGTGAGTTTGAGTTTAAATAGCTTTCTAGTTCCTTCAGTTACAAGAAAGATCATTTTAACGAAAATTCTTACAAAATCTATCATAACTTGAATGATTGACTTCTTGTTGTTATTATGTGCCGTTGAGTCATAGAAACGCTATGGACAATAGCCCTATACCTTGCTCTAACCTGAGCTACCCTTATTGTCTCTGACACACCTACTACCCCCATTACCCCAGTCACTGAGTCAATACTTCTCATCAAGGGTCTTCCTCTCTTGCATTGTCCTCCTATCCTCTCAAGTATGACATTCCCCTTTAAGGATTGACCCTTCCTTGGAACATGCCCAAAGTATGTTAAACAGAGCATCAGAATCCTT
>NW_006405312.1:0-1947 GCF_000299155.1 Elephantulus edwardii
TATCATTCAGATATATGCACCAACAACCAGAGCCAAAGAAGAAGAAATAGATGATTTCTACCAACTTTTACAGTCGGAGATAGATCGAACATGCAATCAGATGCATAAGAAGACATTGAAAATACCATGGCTTGGATCAGATGCACCTTAGTCTTTAAAATGGCATCCTTGTTTTAACTTTAACTACTCAGTGCATCACATATTTTGATTTCTTGACTGCAGCTATCAAAGGTGTTGACTATTGATCCAAGGAAAATGAAATGATCAACATTTTTGGTTCGCTCATATTGAGATGTACTTTTCTTTTTTAGATGTACTCCTTTAGATCGCTGTAGCCTTTGTGCTGCAGTAGAACTTCAAGCCTTCTTCATTTTCTGCAAGCAAGGTTTTGTCATCTGTATAAGGCAGTTTATTCACTTTTCTTCTGACAGTCCACATTCTTCTTCAAAGTGTCCAGTTTCTTAAATTATTTGCCCAGCATACAGATTAAATAGGTATGGAGAAAGGATACAATGTTGATGCAAAAGGATACAATATGGACACAAACATTTTTCTCATTTTAAGCCAGGGAGTGTTCAATAGACCTGACTGAACCTTGCCGCCTTCTGCTACATCCTCAACTATCTCAAACATACTTGAGCACAGTGTTACAGTCGCTGTGTCAATACAATACATCTTGTTGAAGGTCTTTCTATCTCTCTGACCTTTTTTCAGATTTCTGATTCTTTTTTCAAAATGTTCTCTTTTTCAAAGACTGGCCCTTTCTGACTATGTGCCCAATGTAATGTGACACAAAGCTTCCCCATCTTTGTCTCCAAAGAGCAACCTGGTTTTAGTCCCTCGAAGACAGACTTGTTCTTTGGAAGTCCACAGCATATTCAGTGCTATTCTCCAATACCACAACTCAAAGCCATTAATTATCTTTCTGCCATCCTTATTATTGTCCAATTATCAGATGCATAGAAAATAATTGAAAAGATCATAATTTGGAGTAGGCACACCTTAGTCTTTAAATGAACATCATTACTCTTTAGTACTTTGAAGAATGCCCTTGACAGCATTTCCCCTAATGCAGCACAACTTTTTTAAAAAATTGATTTTATTATTTTGTGTGTACCATCAAATTACATCTGACAGGTACAGGAGGAAGTTGCCCCTCCTTCTTCAGCACAGCATCTGCTGGATTCAAACTGTGTACCTCTGGGATTGCAGTTCAGCTTCTTCCCACTAGGCTGCCAGAGCTCCCTGCAACACAACTTTTGATTTCCCAATTGGTATTACTTGGATCCACAATCCAACACTCTTGGTACTAGCGGCTAGATCAGGAAGCATATTGCATTGAAAATGTCCTCTCCAAATTACTGAGGAGCAATGATGTCAGTTTGAAGACTAAAGTATGCCTAACTCATGGCCGTGGTATTTTCAGTCATTTGCTTTGTACCTGAGATCTGGACAATAAATAAGGACGACAGAAGTAGAACCAATGCCTTTAAGCTGTGGTGGTGGAGAACAGTACAGAATATCCCATGGACTACCAAAAGAACAAATAGATGTTTTGTAGAAAGTGTGACCAAAGTGTTCTGCACTCTATGAAGAGGAATGTGGCATCAAGTCTGAGAAAGCTCATCAACAATCTGCATTATGTGGGGGAAAGTGCCATCAGAATGCCCCTTAGAGGCAAAGATTCGTCTCACATACTTAGGGCATGTTGCTATTGTTGTTGCTAAGAGATGCTATTCCTTGAAAAAGGACATCATGCTTGGAAAGGTAGTTGTTGTTGTTATGTGCCATCGAGTCGTTTCCGACTCATAGCGACCCTATGCACAACAGCTCTAAACCCTGCTCTATCCTGCGCCAAACGCACCGCCTCTGACACACCCATTCCGATTACCCCAGTCACCGAATCAATCCATCTCATAGAGGGTCTTCCCCTCCTGCGCTGTCCCT
>NW_006405313.1:0-1947 GCF_000299155.1 Elephantulus edwardii
TTCAACTCAACAATTCATTGAGATCAAGTAGGAAGCAACTCATAGCTGGTCCTCCAAAAGGTGAGGTTGCTCATTTTTCTTCCTTAGAGCGGCTGTTGGTTTCAAAATGTCTATCTTTGGATAGTCAATACAACTCTTTACCCACTCGGCCAGGAGAGCTCCCACCTTGAGTTGATTATATAGCGCAGTTAAATTAAGTTCTATTAATCAGTGAAAAAAAGATTATCTCTCTTTCTGGCCTTTGGGAAGTGACTACAGTGGTGAGTGTAAATCACTAAGTACAGTGTGTGTTGCATAAAGCTACTGAGAATCTGAAGTGTATGGCAATGATATGTTCAGCACAACACACTGTTAGCTGCTATGGAGTATCCTCCAGCACAAGGCACCCCCTTGTCTCTCTAACAGAATGAAGCCAAGACTGCCTGCTCTGCATCACTTTTGTGACCACTGGTAAGTATCTTGAGTATCTTCCAACCTACAGAGCTCATCTTCCAGCACTGACTCACACACTGGCACGCTGTGGTATGGTAAGGTTTTCTTATTGGCTCGTTTTTGGAAATAGATCACACCTTTCTTCCCAGTGTGTCTTGGGCTACTGTGGAGACCTGTCCACCATAGATAGCACTGCTGTTATCTGAATTACCAATGCCATAGTTTCCAGAATCACAGCAAGAAGGCCGCAACCTCAGTAAGACAAACTGACAAATAATGGTAGTAGTATTGGTGGTAGTGTAACAAATCATAGTCCATTGAAGAATCTTTAAATCTTAAACCAAAACTGTCTCTTGATGTCTTCTTAAAACCAAACAGTAGTGTAGGTTAAGTAGTAAAGGAATGCCTACTTCGAGCATTATGTTCTTTTGAGATAACAATATAGGATCAAAAAAACAGACTCTCAAAAGAATAGAAAGGAAACTAAGGGGCATCAATTTACATTAATGAGGGAAGAACAGCTCTAAAAATGAAGGTGTGAATAGCTGTACAACTCGAAGAATCCAATCATTATCACTGTACTGCCCGTGAAGAATTGTTGAGTTGGGTGGATTGATATATGTTCTGTGTATGTTCTCATCCTGAAACAATTATTTTTAAGGGCACATTGTGACTTAAGTAAGGATCATAAAATTAACAAGAATTAGCCATATAATAGCTACAAAAAACTGAGTCCCAGCTACCTCATCAATCAATGAAAATAGAAACAAAAACTCGCTCCTCCCCCGGCTTTCAATCCACTGAAACCCCAATTCACCTTCCTCAAGATAAGAATGACACTTACCTCACATACTTTTCAATTCAAATTCTCAATAAATTTCCTTAAAATTGAGAAAATTCACAGCCCTTTCTGAAAACCAAGGTCTAAATCTGCTTACCTATTCTGAATTCCAGCTTGATTATTTTCCAGTCCATAGAAAATAGCACCTATAACCAGTCCTAGGAAGATGGTGACAATTAACTTTTCAAAAGAGAAAAAAAAAGAGTTTTAATTATAAAGTCACATATACATAACTATCACATAATCAGATATTTCCAGTGAGAAAAGTATACAGCATGTCCAAATGTCCCAGGATAATAAGATAAACTGCTTTCTAAATTTAATTAACAATAAAGACAATAGTTTGTAGGGAAGATGGCTTGTAGGAGAACGCAGCAGACTCCTGGTGAAGCTAATAAACTTAGTTACAACTATTTCTCTAGGCCCTATCTATTAAGCCTGGGAATGCTGAATAAGACAAAGTAGCAAAGCCATGGAAGAAGTGGGACTAAAATAAAGTCCAAGTGGCCAGGAATTTTGGCCTTAACTCTCAATCTATGTGCCTATTTCAAGAAGATCATGTAAAAACAGGATGTCTTCACTCCTAACATTAAAAATAAATGAAAAATTTTAAAACATACACAAATGTTTTATAACAATAGTATTTTGCATAACCAGGAAGTTGGGGGGAGCCT
>NW_006405314.1:0-1946 GCF_000299155.1 Elephantulus edwardii
AAAAAAAAAAAAAAAAAGAAAAGAAAAGGGCAAAAGGTTAAGATTGCTAATTCAGGAAATGATGGGGGTAAGTACATGAGCATTGGTTATATAACTCTGGGAACATTTCTAAAGCTTTCCAAAATATTCAAACAGGCAAAATATTATAGGGTGTAGAGTTCCCGTATTTGTAATTTATAATGCTGGTGGAATATATCACTTTAGAGAATTAGCTACCTTTTCTAAACGTGTTCCACAAATATATTGAGATGGTATGAATGTAGAAGGAATTTCAATGAAGCTTGTAACTCTAGAGACATCTGACTTGTGGCTTATGTACTTAATGTTTACTCAAAAATACTGTTAACTGTAATGACATTTTGCCAGTTTGGAAGAAGAATTTTTTTTTTCAAAAAATGTTTACTTTATTTTATTATTTTTATTTTGTGTGTGTGTGTGTGTGTGTGTGTACCATCAAATCAGATCTGACTGGTACAGGAAGAGATTTCCCCTTCTCCATTAGAGCATCTGGTGGATTCAAACAGCACACCTCTGGGATTGCAGTGCAACTTCTTGCCACTAGGCCACCAGAGCTCCCTTCAATTTTTTCTTTCTTTTTTTTTTTAAAGAATAATCTTTTGCTTGTTCACCAATCCATGCATTCGAAATTTGATGCTGCAGACGTAGAGCTATGCAGCTTCACAACTGATACAACTTTGTTGTTGCTGTTGCTAAATGTTGTTGTGTCATGTACAACTCATAATAACCCTATGATCAACAGATCCGGACCCTGTCCTCTCCTGTGCCATCCTTATCTGTGTTGATCTCCTGTTTAACCAGCCCTGAATGTGCTCACGAGTCTACGCCAGGAAATTTGGAGGACAGCTGTCTGGCCAATGAATTGGAAGAGGTCCATATTTGTTCCTTTTCCCCCAAAAAAAAGTGATCCAACAGTGTGGGAACTGTCAAACAATATCATTAATATCACATGCAAGCAAAATACTGCTGAAGATCATTTAAAAATGACTAGAATAGTACGTAGATAGGGAACTTCCAGAAGTTCAAGCAGGATTTAGAAGAGTCTGTGGCACCAGGATTATAATTGCTGATGTCAGATGGATCCTGGATGAGTACCAGAAGAATGTCTATTTATGCTTTAGTGACTATGCAAAGGCATTTGATTGTGTGGATCATAACAAGTTACAGCTACCATTGAGAAGAGTGGGAGTCCCAGACCACTGACCTGTGCTCATGTGAAACCTAGGCCGGGAGGCTGCGGTGCAAACGGAGCAAGGGAACACCGCATTGTTTGAAATTTAGAGAGTATGTCAGGATTGAATTCTCTTTCCACACATATTCAATCTGGATGCTGAACAAATTATTGGAGAAGCTGGACTCCATGAAGAGCAATGTGGCATCAGGGTCAGAGGGAGACTCATCATAATCTGCATTGTGCAGATGATATAACCTTACTTGCTGAAAGTGAAGAAGACTTGAAGTACTTGCTGCAGAGGATCAAAGAATGCAGGCTTCAGTATGGATTGCATTTCAATGTCAAGAAAACAATAATTTTTACCACTGCACCAATAGGCAACGTTATGATAGATGGAGAAAAGACTGAAACCGTCAACAACTTCATGTTACTTGGATCCACAATCAACACCCTTGGTACCAGTAGTCAAGAAATCAAGAGATATATTGTGTTGAGAAAGTCTTCAGTGGGGTACCTCTCCAAATTATTGAGGAGTAATGATGTCAGTTTGAGGACTAAGGTGCATCTGATTCAGGCCATCATCTTTCTAATCACTTGCTATGCATCTGAGAGCTGGACAATGAACAGGGATGATAGAAAAAGCATTGATGCCTTTAAGTTACGGTGTTGGAGAAGAACTCTGAACATCCCAAGGTTTCCAAAAGAACAAATAAATATGTCTTGGAGAGAATGCAGCCAGAGTGCTGTTTGGAGG
>NW_006405315.1:0-1906 GCF_000299155.1 Elephantulus edwardii
GTTCTCCAGATTTCTTGGCACAACTTGGTGAGCACATCCTGGGCAGTAGCTGTGAGCTGAAATATGTCAATTGGTATACCGTCTATTCCTGGAGCCTTATTTTTTGCTATTTCCTTCAAAGCAGCTTGAACTTCTTCCTTCATCACCATATGCTCTTGCTTATATGTTATTTCATTAAATTCTTCTGTGTCTGCCAGTTCCTTTTGATACAGTGACTCAGTATATTCTTTCCATCTTTTAATACTTTTCTGTATCATTTAATATTCTGCCTAAAGCGTCCTTGATTATAACAGCTCGAGGTTTGAATTTGTTCTTCAGTTCCTTGAGCTTAAGAAACACTAAACGAGTTCGATCCTTTTGATTTTCTGACTCCAGCTCCTTGCACATTTCATTGTAATATTTTGCTTTGTCATCTCTTGCTGCCCTTTGGAATCTCCTGTTCAGCTCTTTAGTATCTTGAATTCTTCCTTGTGCTTTGGCTTCTCTGTGCTCCAGTGCAATATTCAGAGTTTCTTCTGACTTCCATTTTGGTCTTTTCTTCCTCTTCTGTCTTTGTAATGAATGTTTGCACTCTTCCTGGATGATACATTTTACATCCTCCCACATCAAATTTATACTGCAGACATAAAAATTGCTGAACTTTGGAGCTATTGAAAAGTTCCTTAGAAGAGGGAAACAAATAAAGGAACTTTAAGGAGTTCATAACACAAAGGAGCTCATAGTCTAGCTTCATTGCCCACCTGAAGGCACATGGTTCAAATCCCCCAGCTGCTCTGCAGATAGAGCTGCTCTGGAGATAGATGGAGAGTCTCCTCCCAGGCGATTTATGGCCTCTGAAAACCTATGGGAGGGTCAGAGTGATACTGGGTGAAAAGTTAAAAGTGTTTTATGAAGTTAAGTCACAGTTGAAAATGGTAATAAAATAAATGGTATCATGCAGAACACGGTGAAGTATATACATATAACCATTGTCTTCCCCCTACTCCAAGGAATTCAGAAAGAGAGAGCTTCAATAAATATGATTGAATGGGGCTAGAATGGAAACAGAGGCTTTTAAAAACACTCGGTAGGACTTTACCACTATTTGGGATAGGGGAAAACTTGCTTTAAACAATCTTAGTTTAAAATGTGTACTGAGACCTTAACTGCTGAATAGCTTTGGACTAATTCAGCTTAATGACTACACCCTTAGGTTACACAGAGAAGCACAGTTTGCTCCTTAACCTCAACTAGTCCCATCTGGAAACATGACCTCTAGTGCCCTATGCTTATCTCAAGGCATGCACAGTGGGTCTGCTCACTTCTTAGATTCACTTCAGGGTTTGGATATTCAATTCTTAGAAGACCTTAAATTAGGAAAAATTCCAAAGGGCAAGCAGGAAGGAGAATGGTTTTTGTTTTATTTTGTGATGGTATATGTAAATAGAACGTCTATCCCATTGATGTTTAGTTAAGTTTTACTTTGATTGATAATAGAGATTCTGGTACATGTTTATAATTAGTAGCTTTTCTCTGGAATGAAATTGTATTTAAAGACCAATATATTAAAATTTTAAGCAAATATTCTATTAAGTTATATATTTTTAAAACAACTATGAGATATCTCATCAGTCAGAATAGCAAATTTAACGGAACATCAACCAACAAATGTGGCGAGGTTGCGGAGAAACTGGAACCCTTATTCACTGTTGGTGGTAGTGTAAAATGGTACATCCATTGTGGAAGGCAGTATGGCGCTTTCTCAAAAAGTTGCAAATAGAGATACCATTTGACCCAGCAATTCCACTACTGGGAATATACCCCAAAGAGGCCATAACTGACATCCAAGCAGATATATGAACATCCATGTTTACTGTGGCTTTGTTCACAATAGCAAGGAGTTGGAAACAACCTAAGTGCCCATCAA
>NW_006405316.1:0-1906 GCF_000299155.1 Elephantulus edwardii
TGACTCTGGAGAACATTATGCTGAGTGAACTATCCCAGTCACAAAAGGACAAATATTGCATGGTGCCACTGTTGTAAAACAGGGCTGACCTTGGGGTTGGGGAGAGACTGAGTAAGATGGGTTCGATAATGTATACTGCATTGAAACAGATGAAGAAGAAAACTGTTTAAAAGGTATTTGTGATTAGGTATTTTTGTCATGACAGAATTCTAGAGCGAAGGCTACATGGTGGAGTGGACCTGGGGGAGGGGTTGTAAAACAATGAAAGAATTTTTCTTTTACTTTTCCAAGAGGGTAGTGTACTCGGGGGAGGGTTGGGAGGGGAGAAATGTGCAACAATGAATGAATGGAAACCAAAGTCGCTGTAAATTTTTAGTGAAATGAATAATAAATTTACATTTTCTAAAAAAATACCAATTGGTATGCCATCAATTCCCAGATCCTTGTTTATTGCTTCCTGAATCACTTAATATTTTGCCCAAAGTATCCTTAAGTATTGCAACTTGAGGCATGCATTTGTTCTTCATTTCTTTCAGCTTAAGAAATCTTGAGGGAGTTCAGCCCCTTTGATTTTCTGACTTGGCTCTTTGCACATTTCACTGTAATACTTTATTTTGTCTTCCCACACTGCACTGTTATATGGAATCTTTTATTCAACTCCTTAATATATTTATTTCTTCCCTTTGCTTTAGCTTTTTAGCACTCCAGTGCAATATGCAGAGTCTCTTCTGACATCCATCTTGGTCTTTCCTTTCTCCTCTGTCTTTGCATTCTTCCTGGATGATATTCTTGATATCCTCCCACAGCTCATCTGGTCTTTGCTCCTTAGTGTTCAAGGCCTCAAACCTGCTCATGAGATGGTACTGAAATTCAGGCGAGATAGACTCAAGGTCATATTTTGGTTTCTGTGGATTTGATTTAATTCCCCTCAGCTTCAGTTTTTACTTTTATATGAGTAGTTGTGGTCTGATTCACAATCAGCACCTGGCGTGGTTTTCAAAGCTGACATTGAGCTTCTCCAGAGATTCTTTCTACAGATATAATCAATCTGATTCCTATGCATACCATAGGGTGAAATCTGTGTGTATGGCCTGCATATATGTTTCTTATAAAGCATATTTGCAATGAATAAGTCGTTGGTAGTGCAAAATTCTATCATTCTATCTCCAGCTTCATTTTTGTCACTAAGTCCATGTCTTCCAACTACTTAGCCTTCTCTATTCCCAACTTTTGTCTTCCAGTCACCCATTATTCTTTTTTATTTTTTTTAATTTTTAAGCTTTTTTTTTAAAAAAAAATAATTTTAATGAGCATTTACAGAGATTTTGGATTTCCATTCATTCATTGCTGCACTTCTCTCCCCACCCAGCCCTACCCCCAGCCTCCAGTTCACTCCCCTCTTTCAAAAGTAAAAGAAACACTCCCTCCCTGGTAAACAACCCCCCTGCACCCCTCCCACCGCCCCAAGTAAATTCCACTATGCAACCTTAATTGTGGACTCTTGTGATAACCATAATATCCTATCATACATCGCTTTTAAATTATTCACTCCCTCATCTGTTTGAGTGCAGTATACACAATTTATCCAGTTTTTCTCAGTCTTACCCCAACCCTGATATTAGTCCCATTTGACAACAGTGGCACCATGCAATATTTGTCCTTTTGCGACTGAGATCTTTCACTCAGCATAACGTCCTCCAGGCTCACCCATTTTGAATAATATTTCATGAGTTCCTTGTTCTTCAGTGCAGCGTAGTATTCCATTATGTGAATATACCACACCTTCTCTATCCATTATTTTGCTGATGGACACCTGGGTTGTTTCCAACTCCTTGCTATTGTGAACAGAGCCACAATAAACATGGGTGTGCATATATCTGCTTGGATGTCAGTTATGGTCTCTTTG
>NW_006405317.1:0-1924 GCF_000299155.1 Elephantulus edwardii
TTTGTTATGATCCACGCAGTCAAATGCCTTTGCATAATCAATGAAACACAGATAGACATTCTTCTGGTATTCTCTGCTTTCAGCTAAGATCCACACTTGTGCATAGATACACACAGGTATACACATATACATACAGAGGCTGCGCTGAACCCGGTGTGTCATTGCATGTAAGGCCTTTTTAGTAGAGAGAAATCACACACACACTCGAAATCTTGGATTTGGACCGCTATCTCAGATTCCACCTTAAACGTCCATGGTCCCAAATGCTTCAGAGTACAGAGAAGAGTGAGTGACCATGTTTTAGGTCTCATGACTCACTTCTGTCATCGGCCAGCTGCTTCCTATCTTTTCTGAACCAGAGCCTCAGCTTTCAAATGAGACAACCGCTGTCTCAAAACTATTCCTGCCAATCAAGAGTTTTGAGTAGCTTAATGTCATGTTCAGGTTGTGAGGTTACAATTCCTTCACTCAGTATAAAGCCTTCACTTGGTGGTAGCTATTTGATATTCATTCTATACTTTTCGGCAGAGTCGTTTTCTCCATGATGTCCTCACTGCCATAACGGTCTTGAGTAGAATAATTTCAGTTCCATCCGAAGATGCTCACTGGTTCAACTCAACAAGGGTTCAACTCAACTCATTGCCATCAAATTGGATTAGATGCTTAGTTGACACTTCTCTCTGTTTCCAAGACTAAATCCCACGAGAAGTGATTGCCTGTCCTTTTCTTGAGACGGTGCCAGTGCTTTCGAACTGCTGGAGATGTGCAGCCTTGGGGTTAGCAGTGCACCTTCCTACGGGCTAGCCACCAGTGCTCTCTGCTCACCAGACCTCCCTCTACTCTTCCAATTATGTCTTTTTCCAAAGACTGGCACCGACTGACAGCATGACTAAAGAATGTAAGAAACTCAGTCTTGGCCATCTTCGCCTTCCTTCTCTAAGGAACACCCTGAGTGCACCTCTTCTAAGACATAGTTGTTTATTCTTTTGGCAGTCCAGAGTATAATCTGAGTATAATCTGTTATAATCTGTTGACACCAGAGTATAATCCATTCTCTCTGCTAACACCACAATTCAAAGGCATCCATTTTTCAGCTTTGCTTAAACATTGTTCCAACTTTGTCATGTATATGAAACAGTTGAAAAGGTTGTTCAGGCTTACCTTAGTCTTTAATCTGGCATCCTTCCTCTTGATCACTTTAAATAGGTCCATGGCAATAGATTTCCAATGCAGTATGTCTCTTCATCTTGACTACTGCTTCCCTAGATGTGGACTGTAGACCCAAGTAAAATGAATTGTTAACAATTCCAGTCTTTTCCCCATCTAGCGTGATTATTATCTACTGGTCCAGTTAGGATTTTTGTTTCTTGATGTAGAAGTGTAATCCACACTGAAGCCTGTAATCGTTGATCTTCTTCACTAAGGGCTTTAAGTCATCACCTGCATGCACGGTCTTTTCAGTATTATAATGCAGGTTGTTAATGAGTCTTCTTTCAATTCTGATGCCACATTCTTCTTCAGATAGAACAGTTTCTTGAATGATTTGCTCAGCATACAGATTGAAAAGGTATGGATAAAGGATACAACCCTGGTGAACACCTTCCCTGATTCTATGCCGTGAAGTGTTCCCTTGTTCTGTTTCAATGACTGTTCTTGATCTATGTGTAATTTCTAAAGAAGTGCAATTAAATGCTGTGCAATTCTCACTCTTCTCATTGTTACCCGTAGTAAAAATACAACCCTATTTAAAGAGAGACAATTTTTCTTTTTTTAGTGGAAGCTCGACCTCTTCTGTCCTCACTATTGGCTGCTGACTGTACCGGCAAGCACTGCAGCCCCACACACCTCGCCCCCATGCCTTGCAAAATTGATGAAATCAGATTTTCTTTTTTTTTTTAGGTTTTATTTTTTTTCTATAATTATA
>NW_006405318.1:0-1936 GCF_000299155.1 Elephantulus edwardii
GGACAATGTCGTATACAGCGCGCCCTCCCAGCTTCCCGGATTTAAAAGAGACAAACGTGTTGGTCTGCGTATTTGGCAACCCGGCCCCGTAAGTCACAACGCCCCAGTTGGGAAATGTGTGCATTTTTGCAGTACCATATTCAGTAGGGGGCTGCGGTGTTAGCTGGGGGTCATACCAAATGTACTCAGTGTGAAGAGTACTCCATCGCTGGGCTGTGGAGGGGACCATGGGTCCATCTTTAGGCCGGTGCTTTCGAATCTGCTGAGCTAGCCAGTTCCCCGCTCCGTTCTTTAAGATGAACTTATCTAAAAAAACCAACTGGCTTTCTGGACCGTAAAACCAATTATAATTAGAATCTGCTATACCTACAGTTCTCTGGAAGCCTGGCAAAAGGGTGGCGTAATAGAACCAAAAGTGCATCTTTAACCAGTTATTATCCAAGTTGTTGATATTAAAATGGCGCTGGGCAAGAAAAACGTACTGTGTGACTGACTTAGACGTGTAGCTGCCATAGGCCACCCCTTCATCCAGAGACCCATCGACAACATGATTTAATAGGAACATTGTCTTCTCCATTACGTCCACTACAATTTGCTTCCAGATGTTTGCTTTGGATCCTTTATCTGCCCCAGTTACCAGGGCCCCAGTGAGTAACGCTATCATATTAGTAGCTTGGTGGTTATGAAGAAGTTGTTTGCCCCATGAGCGGACCTTAGAATACTCATACATTTCCTCAGTTATAACCCATATTTTTTCCAAGTATTTTTGTCTCCGATGATTATCTAGTAAGGTATATAAAAAGTCAAAGGCAGTGGCAAAGCCCGTTAAAGAATGGCCAATTGGAACTTCATCCCCTGGTGCATTCTCTACCAGCCAGTCTTTGTAGCCAACCATTCTGTCCATATATTCCAAGGCAAATTCAAAGGCAACTTTGTCTTCTGGGCATAATAAACAGTACAGTGCTAATGGAGGCAGATTGTTGCCATAAATTTCATTCCACTTGGCAGCAAAATCAGCATGCTTGGGTGGAGGTAGGTAGTAAGTGGGATTGGACAGCATCGCTGTCACTGCACTTCTGATCGCTCTAAAGAGATGCAAATGGCTTGTACGAGCTTTCTGTCTCATTGCCTGGATTTCTCCAGCATCAAAATAAAGACTGGGATGAAGCACACTTTTCTTCAGCTTTTGGCTGGGTCTCAAATCGTGCACTCTCTGCGTCTTAAACTCATCTATCTCATTTGCAAAAACTGCCCACTCAGAGTAATTGCTCACAGATTCCTCAAGAGTAGACAGACCAAACATCACTAATGCTAAAAGTAAGACAGGTCCTGTAAACATCAACGCCATGATCCATGAGGGAGTTCTTTCTTAGGCATACATGTCAAACATAGTGCCCAACGTGTCTCCCATCTGGTGAGCAAAAGAACCCCCTAACGCTTAAGGCCTCGATAAAACAAAGTGTGTAACCGTGTGTGCTGTGAAATCCAGCTGACAGCCGGTGCATTCACAGCAAGTGCAGTTGCCGAAGAGAGAAGGAACTTCGATCAGAGAGATCTGTGCCTTGAAACAGTTTGGCTTCAAATGGAATTTCAAAGAATGTTTAAAAACCTCTACTTTTGCCAAAACGTATAGAGAACTCGAATATGACAGTCAAATAAACGATGAATTCAGCAACTGCTTCCTTTACATAATGTTTTTCGTCTGGAAACGTACATTGTCAAAACAGAGGAGGACAAGGCTCTGTCCGGGGCAAATGCAGCGGTTCCAAGGCTGAGCGAGCGCCCCGGGGGCTGGGACCTGGGCAGGTGCAGGGCAGGCTGGGCAGGTGCAGGGCAGGTGCAGGAAGTCCTGGAGTCTCGGCGCGGACTCAGGTGCTGCTGCTCTCAACTCGCTGGGAATGTTCTCCCGTTTTCTCGGCAGGAGAGCGCGCTCCAG
>NW_006405319.1:0-1888 GCF_000299155.1 Elephantulus edwardii
GAGAGGGACATCATGCTTGGGAGGGTGGAGGGACGGCGCAGGAGGAGAAGGCCCTCCATGAGGTGGATTGATTCAGTGACTGGGATAATCGGGATGGGAGTGTCAGAGATAGTGTGATTGCCACAGGACAGAGCAGAGTTTAGGGCTGTTGTACACAGGGTCACTATGAGTCGCAAGCGACTCAATGGCACATAACAACAACAACAACAATAACAACCAGTTTATTTACAAAATCAAATATATAATTTTTCAGACCAGATTCTTCCAATTTCCCTCATCCTTCCCCCACCCGTCAAATTGTACATTCCCATTATTAATTCCTCTCCTCCTCGCACCTCCTCATCTCTCTACTTCCACCCAACCTCCTCCCCTAGGATCCTCATACTCATTCTACAATAATAGCTTTATACAATAATTATCCTTGTGGGACTGAATAAGTTCACTCAATATAATGCTCTCCAGTTCCTCCCAAGTTAGGTAATAATTTAAAAAAAATCACTGTTTCTGCATGCTGCATAATATTCCATTGTATGCATGTACCATAATCCATTCCATTATGGTTGGACATCGGGCTGTTTCCATATTCTTGTGATGGTAAATAATGCTGCTATGAACATTGGTGTACAAGTACCAGTTTGTGCCTCAGTTCTCATTCTCTCAGGGTAAATTCCAAGCAGTGGAATAGCTGGGTCATTTGGAATTTCTATGTTCAGTTTTTTGAGGAAGCACCAAACTGCCTTCCAGAATGTTTTACCATTTTACAATACCACCTACAATATATAATAATTCCTATCTCACCACATCCTCCCCAACATTTATTATTTGCAGCCCTGTTAAACTTTACCACTGTTACTGGAGTGAGATGGTATTTTATTGTGATTCATTTTGATTTACTAGTAATTTGGAGCATTTCTTCATGTGTTTGTTTGCCATTTGAATATCTTCCTCTCTGAAAATTCATTCCACGTCTTTTGTGCATTTTTGTAATTGAATTGTCAGTCTTTTTCCTGTGGAGATTCAAGAGTATTCTGTAAACTTTTGTTATGAGACTCCTATCTGTGTTGGTATTACCAAATTTTTGTTTCCAGTCTATAATTTTTCTTTTACCCTGTTGGAAAATTTTTTTTCATGCACACAGGGATTTAATCTTTAAAATGTCCCATTCATCAATTTTATCCTCTTCAGATTGTGCATTTCTGGCTGTATTTGACAGTCTCTTTATACCATAGACTAGAGCTTCTAAGCTTGATTCCTGTTTGTCTCTTGTGAACTTTATGGTTCAGCCTTTAGTCCCAGGCCTCTGATTTATCTTGTGTTTATTTTTTGTGTATGGTGTGAGATGTAGATCCTGTTTCAGCATTCTGCAGGTAGAAGCCCAGTTTTGCCAGCACCATTTGTTGAAGAGGTTGTCATTTCCTCATTTGATAGCTTTGATTTTCTTGTCAAATATCAATTGACCATTGATAGCTGGGTCTATTTCTGGGTTTTCAATACTGTTTCATTGGTGTGTGCTTGTTATGGTCTCAGTACCATGCTACCATGCTATTTTGGTTACTACCACTGTGTAGTAGGTTTTCAGGTCAGGAAGTGCTATGCCTCCCACCTCATTTTTGCTTCTCAGAAGTACTTTGCTTATTTGGGGTTTCTTACCTCTCCAAATAAATTCGACAATTTCCTTTTTTATCTCCTTGAAAAGTGACTTTGGCATCTAGATTGGGATTGTCTTGAATATGTAGATTGCTTTAGGTTGTTGTTGTTATGTGCCGTCGAATGGCCTGCGACTCATAGCGACCCTATTGTACAACAGCCCTAAACTCCGCTCTGTCCTGAGCCAATCGCACTGTCTCTGACACTCCCATCCCAATTATCCCAGTCACTGAATCAATCC
>NW_006405320.1:0-1767 GCF_000299155.1 Elephantulus edwardii
CAGGATCTCCCGTTAATTTTATTTTAAAATCCAGCTCTCACCCAGCGGAGGCCGCCCCCAGGTCTGAAGCGGAAGGCGCAGAGTGACGCGGGGAGCAGACACCTTCATCGCTGGACCGTGGCCTCCGTGAGGGGACCAAGGGTCAATTTCCTGCATGGCCAGTATGCTCACCTGGAGCAGGACAAGTAACAGACACTCAGGGACCTGCTCGTTTCACACGGCCTTGTGCCCGTCATCCTATCCTTCCTGGGTGCCGTGTGGGGAGCACGGTCCAGGGTTCTGCCCTGTAAACGACATGGAAGGACTTGAACGGCTATGCAGAGAAAGCAGCGTCCATCTGCTTCCCAACGAGCCCGCTGACTTCCTTCTGCTCCCCGTCCTGTCTGATCAGCTGTCGTTGCCCTGGCGAGGATGTCCAGTGACAGAGGGCAGCCCTGTCTGAGCCACATTTTTAGTGACACGCCTTTTGCTTCTCTTGGTCTCAAGTTATTCTGAGTTTTGAATTGACAGGCAATCCGAGATGGTGAACTCCACAACATCAGTGCGCGGAGACAAGTAACTTTGTGTGGGGACAGGATTTAAATAGACACTGGAGTCTAGGTCCCTTGAGTGTTTCTTCTGAGCAAGAAGCCACCAAGTCCCCTTTTCCTGGTAAAGACCACGGCCACGGGGGACACTGGTTCCTGAAACACCACACATGCTCTGGTCAGAAGGTTCCCTGTCCTCTCCCGTGTGAGCGGGGAAAAGGCCGGGTCTGACGAGGCCACCAGAGATCCCTTGAGTCCTGCGAGTACCTCCCGTGAAAACCAAAGGTACTTAAAGAACGCCTCTGTCTATCTCACTCTATTTGTGTCTCTCCGTGTCTCTTATTCTGCCGTTCTGTCTCTCTCTGTTCTCTGCAGTCTGTCTCTGTCACCCTGTGTCTTTCTCTGTCTGTCTGTCTCTTTCTTGTCTGTCTATCCCTGTGTCTGTGTCTCACTGTCTCTCAGAGACAGTCTTTTTCTCACTGTCTCTCAGAGACAGTCTTTTTCTCACTGTCTCTTTCTATTCTGTGCTCTGTGTCTCTGTCTGGCTCTCGCCGTGTCTGTCTGTCTCACTCTCACTCTGTCTCTCTGTGTCTCTCTTTCTTGTCTTTTATGTGCGCTCTGTCGCGTTCTGTCTCCCGCTCTCTCGCTCTGTCTTTGTGTCTCTCTTGTCTAGCTCTCTCTGTTCTGTGCTCTCTGTCACTCTGTCTGTGTTTCTGTCTGGCTCTGTCTTTGTGCTCTCTCTGTCTCTCTCACTCTGTCTCTGTGTCTTACTCTGTCTCTGTGTTCAGTCTCTATCTTCTTCTCTGTCTTTGTCTCTGCGTGTCTATCTGTTCTGTGCTTTCTGTGTCCCGTGTCTGGTTCTCTGTATATGTCCCCATCTGTCGCTGCTTCTGTTTGTCTCTGTGTGTGTCTTTCTGTCTTGCTCTGTGTGTGGGGGTGTGTGTATCTCTCATCTGTCTTCTCTGTTCTCTCTCTCTGTCTGGCTCTCTCTCTCTGTCTCTGTCTCGCTCTCTCACTCTCTTTCCAAGACTGTGTCTCTGTGTCTTTGTCTCTCTCTTTCTGTCTCTTTGCCTCACTCCATCTCTGTCACTTCGTCTCTCTGGATCTGTCTCGCTCTGTTTCTCTGTCTCTGCCTGGCTCTCTCTGTAAGTCTGGCTCTGTTCGGTGCTGTCCCTGCCTCTCTGTGTTTTGTGTCTCCCTCTCTCTGTGTGAGTATCTGTGTCTCACTTTCTGTCTCTGT
>NW_006405320.1:3262-3914 GCF_000299155.1 Elephantulus edwardii
AATGTCATCTCAATGTCCCGGAGGGGTGGTTAGTGGAGCAGGAGGATTGGGTTTTGAATTTGGTCCCCTCACAATTGTCCTTGTCCCTGTAGAAAATCTATTTTCCACACCACTAGGTCGAGGGGCTGTTAGGTCATTGTCACGTAGATGCCCGCTCCTAGCAACCCTGTGTTAGCTTCCCAGACGGTGACTTTCCTGGACGTGGACCAACAGGCTAAGTTTCCACCAGCTGTGCGGGTTGTAGTCTGAGATCAGTGTATATGTCGTGGTACAAGACACTGGCTGGTTTTCCTTCCTGCAACTGTGTAGTCAGATTTGAGATCAGGAAGTGAGATAGTTCCTACTTCATGTGGATTTTCCAGATGTGTTTCCTTGAGTCATGGTCTCTTTCCTTTCCAGTGAACACTGGAAATTTTCTGTAATCCGTGCTTTGGAAATTGTCAAAGTCTTTTGGGTATATTATCGTGTTCACAGTGGAATCTTCCGTGTGATTCCCCCGTGGCATCTATACACAACTTAACGGAGTATTTCACTGACAATATGCACCAAACTCAGCCATTAGCTTCCAGATAACCTGGGGCTCTGCTGCCTCTCTCCTGCCTTGTCCTCCCTTTGGTCACCCAGCCTGGCACAGTCCCTGCTGGGCTCAGGG
>NW_006405320.1:5064-6154 GCF_000299155.1 Elephantulus edwardii
CTGGACTCAGCCTTTGCCAAGAGGAGCAGTCGGCTCTTCTCTGGTGACCCCTCGGAAACATCCCCCTCAATAGGGGTCTCTTCCCGCTTTGTGCCACCTGCAGTGAATGGGCTCATTTCATGATAATTTGGGGTACAGGCTGTCAGGGAACCCCAGTCCCGGAGGTCTGTTGCTGTACCGGATGTGTGTCATGTCGGTTCCTAAAATAAGTCTGTGTGCAAAACCGGATGTGTGTCAGGGTCCGTTCCTGAAATATGTACGTGTGCTACACCGGATGTGTGTCAGGGTCCGTTCCTGAAATATGTACGTGTGCTACACCGGATGTGTGTCTGGGTCCCTTCCCAAAGTATGTTCGTGTGCAACGCCAAACGTGTTTCTAGGTCTGTTACCGAAATAGGTCCGTGTGAGGCACCGGATTGGTGTCTGGGTCTGTTCAGGAAATATGTCCATCTGTAGCACCGGATGTGTGTCTGGGTACATCCCTGAAGTATGTCCGTGTGCAGCAGGGGGTGTGTGTCTGGGTCCGATAAGGTAAGTGTACCCGGTTCTTCTCCAGCCCCCATGTGGGTTTAGTTGCGGACGTGTCCTTTTATGACTTAGTCCGAGGACGTGGGTTAGGGTTCGTGGACACACAGGGGACATCATGTCCGAGGCGGGAACACGGTGCAGTCACCTCCTCTGCAGTGATCATCCCTTCGCCATTCGTGTCTTTCCTGCTTTGTGTCCCCGGGAGGGGCAAGCCCTGGTTTCTTTGGTATAAAATCGGGGTTCAGGCCATTGGTCCCCAACTTTCCAGGGGCTGACGGTGCCTGTGGAAGGTGCGGGGTGAGCCCCAGTCTCTCATGTCCCACCCTGCACTCAACTGCCCACGTGCTCACTCTCTCTCAGCTCCCGTTGTCCTGACCTCTTGTCTTAATATAAAGGTGCCTTTTAGGCGTCTCCCCAAATCCGTGCCTGTTTGGGCAGCAGTAAAGAGTGACACTGACAAGTCACAGGCACATGGTCAAATCTACCAGCTGCTCAGAGGATACAGATGGACAGTCTCCTCCTGTGTGATTTACAGCCACTAAAAACCCCCTAGGCTGGTCGG
>NW_006405321.1:0-1934 GCF_000299155.1 Elephantulus edwardii
GTGCAACAATGAATGAATGAAAACCCCAAATCTCTGTAAATGTTCATTAAAACTAATAAAATTTAATTTAAAAAAAAGATGGTGTGGGTGTGCCCTGTCATGATCAATAGCCTGGAAGAAATACCTGGCTACTGATGCAGACCTGCAATTTTTGAGTATACACAGACAGGAGTCCAGTATGGACAGTCCTGAATCCCAAGGGAGTCCAAAATTACTGGAAGGCCAAAATTCCTGGGAAGTTTTATGAACAACTGGGTCTAGCTTTAGGAGACTTCAGGAAAGAGAAGAGGAGAATACAGAGATAAGAAGAACAAAAGGGGCAGAGATTCCTCAATGGGAGAATTGGAGGAGGCACCAGATATACCCAGCAGATCATCCCCCCAGAATAGAGGCAGCAGTAGACAGGAAGAATGAGGAGTTCAGGGAAAGTGGACACTACTGACGGCTGAACATAGACACAAAATGGATGAAAACAGACAACAGAAAGTCTGTTTCCTCAGTCCATGCAGGCATCCCTCCAGCCATACCCCTTACATAGTAAAAGTGTATCTTAGCAATAAGCGTGCCCATGTCAATCCCAGGCCTGGTTGGGGTCCCTAAAGGAGCACCCAAATTTCCTCTAAGCTGTATGATAACACCACAGAACTGTGAGTCAGCCATTGAGCCTCTTCACAAACACTCAAAGCATTCAGTCAGCAGACATATACACGCAGAACAGGAGAAAAGGAGAGAAACAGGATGTTATGTTATTCAACATCATGACACTGTGCAAGCTGGTAGGTTCAAGAGAGAGAAAGGTGCCACACTCACCCCAAAAGAGAGCGGGGGTGCAACATGCCTTGGCTCCCCTCCCAGGTTTGGTATCAGATGTTAGGTCTTTGCACTGGATGTAAGACCAAGGACTCAAAGAAAGGACCAAAGAGAAAGAAAGCAAGCTTAAAGCAGCTTTATTAAGGGGGCTAATTGGTTAGATTCCTTGGTCTGAAGAGAGGAATAGACCAGGAAAATCCCCACTTAAGATGAGGTGAGGCAGTTTTTATAGTAGGGTCTTCAGGGAGATCAGGAAGGAGCATTTCATTGCAACTGATGGTTCAGTCACATGGGCAAAACTGTTTACTCTCTTTATTGACATGTCCTATTCTTTGAATCCTTTATTATTCTTCTTGACCTTGGGCCTAATCATTAAGATTTTGTACGCTCAATAATTTATTCATTGCAAATAATATTTTTAAAAAACATTAAATGGAGACTATACACATGGACCTCATTTGATGGCTATCACCTGATGCACTATACAGGCATCAGATTGAACACATATACAGAAAGAATAGAAAGAGGAGTTCAATATTGTTTTTATGTGCTTTCAAGTCCCTTGCTCATTGCAACCCTATGTACAATAGCCCTGAAACCTGCTCTATCCTGTGCTAATCTCATTATCTCTGACACACCTCCCCTCATTGCCCTAGTCACTGACTCTATTTATCTCATTGAGGGTCTTCCTCTCTTACCCTGTCACTCTACACTTCCAAGCATGATATCCCTCTCCAAGGACTGGTCCCACCTTGCAATACACCTTAAGGATGTCAGACAAGGCCTCAGAATCTTTGCCTCCAAGAATCAGCCTGGTTTCATTCTCCCAACAGTCCATAGAATGAATATTCAATACTATTCTCCAGCACCACAACTCAAAGACTTCCATTCTCCTTCTTTTATCCCTAGTCATTGTCCAGCTTTCTGAGGCATAGCAAAGCTGTCAGATCATGGGTTGGACAATGGAAGATATTTTCTGAAGGGACTTGGCAGATGAGAAGGGTTATCCTGGTGGAGGGTGGAGCAGGGAAGTAAGTGGGTCAAGGCACTGGGCTAAGGGTGGGGTCAACACTGTAACTAATGCTTACCTCCACAATAAGGGATTTATCTTTAACTGCTCCACA
>NW_006405322.1:0-1895 GCF_000299155.1 Elephantulus edwardii
TCCTGATCCAGGCTATAGTCTTCAAAAATTATGTGCTATGCATTGAAGAGTTTGACAGTGAATAGGGATGATAGAGAATTGATGCCTTTGAGGCCTTTGAGCTGTGCTGCTGGAGAAGAGTGTTGAATATACCATGGACTGCTAGGAGAACAAACATGTGCTGGAGAGGGTGAAGCCAAAATGCTCCTTGGAGGCAAGGATTCTAAAGTTTCATCTCACATACTTTGGGCATGTTGCAAGGAGGGACTGATCCTTGGAGAGGGACATCATGTTTGGGAGAATGGAAGGATGGCGCAATAGAGGTAGACCCTCAATGAGATGGATCAATTCTGTGATTGGAGTGGTGGGAATGAATGTGTTTGAGACAGCAAGGTTGGCACAGGATAGAACGGTGTTTAGGGCTCTTGTCACTATGAATCACAAGTGACTCGATGGCACATAACAACATCAAAAACAACTTATCCCTTTGAACAGTTCTCTCCCTCACCTGTTTCAGTGCAGTATATATTCTTTATCCCGTATTTCTCAGTCTCCCCCAACCCCTATGTCAGTCCTCTTTTATAACAGTGACATTATGCTATATTTGTCCTTTTGGACTGAGATATTTCACTCAACATAATGTCCTCCAGGGTCACCCATTTTGTAGAATATTTCATTAATTCCTTATTTTTCAATGCAGCATAATATTCCATTGTGTGAATATACCAGACTTGCTCTATTTATTTGTTTTTTGATGGGCACTTAGGCTGTTTACAACTCTTTACTATTGCGAACAAAGCCACAATAAACAAGCATGATGTCCATTTCCAAGAAATAGCCTCTCCTAATAACTTGTCCAAAGTATGTGAAACAAAACTTCCTCATTTTTGCCTTTAAGGAGAACTCTGGTTGAACTTTATCCAAGTCATATCTGTTTGTTCTTTTCGGCAGTACATGAGATATTCAGTACTCTTTTCCAAAACCAGAACTCAAAGGCATTGACTCTCCTCTCATCCTTTTCCTTGTCCAGCTCTCAGATACATAGTGGGTGATTGTAAAGACTATGGCTTGAACTGAGAACGACTTAGTCTTTCAACTGACATCATTGCTCTTCAGGACTTTGGAGAAATCATTGATATTAGACTTGCCCGATGCAATACTTCTACAGATCTTCTAACTTCTGGTATCAACAAGGGTATTGATTATAGATCCAAGCAAGATGAAATCATTGACAATTTCAGTCTTTTCCCCATCTGTCATGAAGTTAGGCATTGAGAAAAATCAGAATGTGAAACCTATACCCAAGCCAAGAAACATTTTTCTGAACAGAGCTAAGGAATACTGCGTGGTTTAAAACCTGAAAATGTGTGTGTCAGGGTTGTATTACATACCTATTTAATCCATGTTGTTATGTGTCATTTAATCCATACTGAATAAATTATTCAAGAAACTGGATTCTGTGAAGAAGAGCATGGCATCACGATAGGAAGAAAATGTATCACCAGCCTGTGTTACGCAGATTATACAACCTTGCTTTCTAAAAGTGAGGATATGAAATGTTTACGCAGAAGATCAAAGACTACAATCTTCAATATGGATTGTATTTCACCATCAATAAGATACAAATTCTCACCACTGTACCAATAAGCAACATCAAAATAGATGGAGAAAAGATTGAAATTGTCAATTATTTCATCTTACTTGGATTTACAAGCAACACCCTCAGTACTGTCAGTCAGGAGATCAGGAGACATATTGCATTGGGAAAATCTGTTGTCAGAGACATCTTCAACTTGCTTTGCTGATAAGAGCTGGACAATGAGAAAGAATGACAAAAGAGTAATTGAAAGCTTTATGCTGTGGTGTTGGAGGAGAGTACTGAATATCCCACAGACTGCCAAAAGAATAAACACATA
>NW_006405323.1:0-1931 GCF_000299155.1 Elephantulus edwardii
TTCTTCTCAGAATTAGCCACAGTTTGTTATGATCCAAACAGTCAAATGCCTTTGCACAGCAAATGAAACACATTTCATTCATGATAGACATTCCTCTGGTATTCCATTAATATATCAGTTTATGGAAAAAAATTATATATATATACAAATAATAGATACTAACTTTAATAATTGTTTTTTTAGAACTTTTTGAGGTCTTGGCTTACCTCTTTAAAAACATTAAAATCAATCTTGAGCTGACAATGAAATTGTTGATTCCAAATCCCCTTGCACTTGAAAACAGACTTGCCCATAGCAGCTAAAAACGTTATAGTTCTTACAAGCTTCTCTTCTACACGTTTCTTAATTCAAGTAGGCTTCCTCTGGTGTCTGGCCTGTGTGTATCTTCGAGTAAACAAAACTGTAGATGGTTATGACAAGTTTCTGTTTGTGCATATCAGAGGGCATGCTGTGTGGCAAATTGCACTCTTTGTCTCAAGGAGATATTAGCGAATGTTCTTCCTGCTTCAGTTTTCCTCATGATAAGGCATTATATGGTCCATAGTGAACAAATGTAAATCTAAAGTAGCATGGACACAAAATAAGGTGCCACTAGAATAGCATTTCTATTGTATCAAACTTTAATAAGGCTTGTAATTGGTTTTGGTTGCCTAACATATGGGTCAGTGAGAATAACATTGAAAGTAGATTAGATGTAATTCAGTCAGCATAAGAACACAATGTGGTGAATTTTGCTTTTGTCACAGATGTAGTAGAGATGGTAAGTCACAGATGTCAATGTGCAATTATTTGATCTAAAATGTTAGTATATGTGTTGAGAGCTAAACTGAAAAATCATTTTCATGCTTGTAATATTAAAATAAATAAATGAGATGGTAGAAACCAGTTAAAATATTTAATTATTAGACTATAAGATGATCTGTATTATTAGTTAATTTGAAACATAAATAACCATACAATATCATGTTGCTGCTGTCATGTGTCATCAAGTTGACACATCTCATAGCAATCCTATGATTAGCACACCTGAACTTTGTTTGCCCTATTCTGCACCATCCTCACAATATGATTGTGCTGATGCGCTCCAGCTCATTGTTACTGTCGTTGTGGAAATCCATACTGCTGAGGCCTTTCTTTCTTTATCTGATCTGCTTACTTTTCTAGTATGATGTATTTTTTCATGAGCTAGTCTCTCCTGACAACATGTCCAAAGTATATTCTACCACTCATGTTTCAAAGAAAGCCCTTCTTGTACTTCTTCAAATATATACTTTTTATTATCGAACAATATCACTAATATCACACACTAGCAAAATCCTGCTGAAGATTATCCAGAAATGACTGGAACAGTATATTGACAAAGAACTACCAGAAATATAAGATGGGTTTAGAAGAGATCGTGGCAACAGAGACATTGAGAATATCAGATGGATCTTGGCAGAAAGAGAAGAGAACCAAAATAATGTCTCTCTGTGTTTCATTGACTATGTAAAGGCATTAGACAGTGTGGATCACAACAAAATGTGGCTAACCTTGAGGAAAATGGGAATCCCAGACCACTTGATTGTGCTTACGCAAAACCTATACTTGGACCAGATGAAACACCCTCTCCTAACAGAAATAACCAATACATTCATTGCCCATCACCCACCCCCAAGCACATGTGAAATGCTACATCCCCATACATTTGTCCATCTCTTGTTTAGGAGGATGTAAGTCTAAATCCGACAAGGCAGCGAGGACACTAAGGGGCTGGGGTCGGCTGCGGGCATGAGCCACCAGGAGCAGAGGAGGGGCTGTGGACAAGGAAAGGCGGGGGTGGGCCGACACCAAATGGGCCAGTGGTGAGAATTTTCGTCTTCTTGACATTGAGCCTCAATCCATATTGGAGGCTACAGTCCTTGACCCTCTGCAGCAGGTGCTTCAGGTCC
>NW_006405324.1:0-1889 GCF_000299155.1 Elephantulus edwardii
ACTTCAAGATGGATCTAGAAATAACTTTTTTTACTATAAAGGCAACCCCGTTTTTCCTTGTCTTTTCATCTCCAGAGTAATATATCATATGGTCATCAGACTCAAAATGCCCCATGCCAGTCCATCTCATCTCTCCAATACCTAATATGTCAATATTAGAGATGATAAGTTTAGATTTTTAAAATAACACATGCTTTGTTTTTTCATCATCTTGTTAGATTCCTTTGAGTGAATTTTCACTCACGTACAAACAAAAGTACATATAGATCATGCACCATCTTCCACATCATTGCAGTTGGACCTCATTGTTGGAGCTACTGTATAAAATCTTTTGACATATTTGTGCTCGCTTCGGCAGCACATATACTAAAATTGGAACGATACATAGAAGATTAGCATGGCCCCTGCGCAAGGATGACACGCAAATTCGTGAAGCGTTCCATATTTTTTTCCAAAATCTCTGTAGATGTTCATTGAAATGAAAAATAAACAAACTAAATTAAAAAAAAAACCAAAAAAATCTTTTGACATATTTAACATTTGGTAATTAACTACCCTCCATGTGCTAGTACTATACTAGGAATTTAGCATATGTCAGTGAACAAAAAGCCCTGCTTGCACAGAGCTTACATTCCTGGAGACTGAGAGGGGAAAGAGGATCTAGATAATAAATTAGGGACATAGTTTAAAGCGCCATCAAGTCAGCTATAGCTCATAGCTGCACTGTGAACAGTGGCTCTGAACGCTGGCTGCCCTAGCCTGTGCCATTACCATCTCTGACCCACTGGAGCCCACTACCATATGTTAATCCATCTTATTGGGATCTTCGGCTCATTGACTGACTTCTACAAACATGATGTCCCTTCCTTTCCAAGGAATAGCATCTCCTAGCAACAAGTCCAAACTATATGAAAGCTTTACCTTCTTGTCCACCAAGAAGAATTCTGGCTACACTTTTTCCAAGGCATACCTGTTTGTTCTTTTGGCAATCTATGGAATATTTGATAATTTTCCCCAGCACCACAACTCAAAAGCATTAGTTCTTCTCCCATCATCCTTAATTCATTGTCCAGCTCTCAGACGCACAGCAAGTGATTGAAGAGACCATGGTATGAATATTCAAAGTTACATCATTGCTCCTCCGTGATTTAGAGAAGTTTCTGACTTGCTCAATGCAATACATCTCATGATCTCCTGATTAATGGTACCAAGACAATTGGTTGGGGATCCAAGTAAGATGAAATTGTTGACAACTTCAATATTTTTTCCATCTATCCTGTAGTCTTTAAAATTGATTGAAGCTCAAAATAAAAAATGCAAAGATTCTCACCACTGGACCAATTGGCAGCATCATGATAGATGGAGAAGAGATTGAAGTGGTTAATAGTTAACAGTTTACTCTGCTCCACAATCAATATTCTTGGCACCAGCAGACAGGAAATCAAAAGACGAATTCTATTAGGTAAATCTGCTGTCAGGGACCTCTCCAGAGAAGCAGCAGTGTCAATCTAGAGACTAAGGTGCACCTGATCTTTGCACTTACTGCACATCAGAGCTGGCCAATAACTAAGGATGATAGAAGGATAGAATGCTTTTGAGTGTGGTGCTGGAGAAGAGTGTTGAACATACCATGGACTGCCAGACGAACAACAAACAGATCTGCCCTAGAGAGGGTGAAACCAGGCTGCTCCATAGAGGCAAGGATTTTGAAGTTCTATGTCACATACTTATGGCACATAGCCAGGAGGACACTTGTCCTGAGAGGGACATGATGCTTAGAAGGATGGAGGGACAGCGCAGGAGAGGAAGACCCAGGATGAAACGGATTGACTTAGGTGTTGCAGACCGAGGGTCCCAAAGAATAGAATAATTTTATAATAAAGAGACAA
>NW_006405325.1:0-1929 GCF_000299155.1 Elephantulus edwardii
ACACAGGACACACCACACACAGGAACAGAAAGTACACACAAAACATCACATAGTACTGTGGGACGCCGGAGATCGATCAAAACTAGTTTTGACAAGGACTATGGTGATATACCAATAGGAACCCAATCTGAAGGAATGCAATGCAAGCTACATAAGAACAAAAACAGACTCAAGAAATACCCAACCAGAATCCTTCTGATCACAAGGGGAATTTTGGAAGTATGCTGTGAACTTATTTTGATTAATTGGCTGTATTTATTGGATTTTACCTAAAGAAAACAAGCAAGAATGAATCTTGACAAAATCATGCTTGTCTTGATGACCACAAAATTATGATTTATACAAAAAAGGGAAAATGTCAGAAGCTGATTATCAAATTTAATAGTAATAATAAACCAGATGTTATGTCTGGATAGGAGGGAGGTTGATACAAGCTGGAATTCACCCTGTAGCACAATATCAATCCTTAAATGTTTACAAAGGGAGGCATTCAGGCAATTCTTAAGAGTCTACATAATTCTTAGTTTGTATTTACTGAATCCCTCCCTCCTGAGGTAAGCATAAGGTAAACAACAGAGAAGAATTTGACCTCATTTGCGAAAGATTTCTGTTATCTACTTCCCCATGATCCTTCCTTACTTCCTGCTGATTCTTTATAAAACCACAGAGAGGTGTGTAATAAGGGCTGCAATTCTCCCAGCTAACAGCCCCTTGTCTGCGGGCGTTCTAAAGCCTTACTCACCATTCCTGTGTCCCACCGTCTCGGTCATTTCCTTCGGCAGACAACACAGTACAATCCCACAAATCACACAGATATCACAAGGTACAGACGCATCACTCAGGACACAGCCAAGATGACATAGTACACACACCACATCACACTGCCTCAATGACAGGACTGTGCACACAGAAAAAATTCAGCACGGAACCGCTGTCTCCTCAAACAAACAAATAAAAAAAGCCTTTTCCTACCTCTTGCACAGTAAAGCAAGTAATGAGAAAGATCTTAAGCAAATGAACAATTAAGCAATGCATTGGCCCAAACTCAGTGTCAATCCCACTACCCAAAAGACTTCAGAAGTTAATGAATACACTTAAAGAGTTACAGAAATGAATCCATTTAATGTCACAAACACAAAAGCAGAATCATAGAATGTTGCATCAATAAATTAGGCACTGGTAACTGCTAAAAGAGAAGTACCCACCGATGAGCTCTTGTACAGAGAATTTCAATTTTTTTTGGTGCAAATTAAAAAGCACTGTTCAAACACCGGGAAAACTTTATGTTTGTTGGGAGAACTCTAAAAGGTAGAAAATGTTATTTTTACCTATGAAGTCCAGACTTTTCAGTGTTTCCATCATCACATTCATGTAGAGATTCTTCTGATCAACGCTAAGCAAAGCCCACTCTTCCTGGCTGAAGAGAATGACTACATCTTTGGACAACAATGGCTCCTAAAACACACAACATCTTCAGGATCAGAATGGTACCATGTCCCACAATGGTTATAACAACAAACCATGACATGGAAAGACTGATAAAACGAACAAATGATAGTCAGGGAATCAGACTTCTGACTTGTTCCTTGATGTATCACATTCACTATTTCATGTTATCAAATAGGACAGATACAGAGCTGCAGAAGAATGAGTGGAAAAGGAGTGGAAGGATAACGAAGACGGAATGACATCAGATGATGGGAAGAATTATCCAAAATGCATGTATCATTAAGTGTTATATGTATACTGGGATAAGAGGTACACTGCAGAATGCGGAAGGGAGAAGAAGAGGGAAGAACATGTAAAATAATGACAAAAACGTTACAATGAATGACATATTCTATTTTACAACAATCAAACAAACAAACCCTGATACACCTGAGAAAAAAAATTACTATCAAAGTTCCTATCCTATAACATCAATTAACA
>NW_006405326.1:0-1922 GCF_000299155.1 Elephantulus edwardii
CACAACCTCGCCAGCATTTGTTGCTTGCTGTTCTGTTAAATTTTGCTATTCTGACTGAGGTGAGATAATATCTCATAGTTGTTTTGATTTGCACCTCTCTTAGAGCTAGGGATTTTGAACATTTCTTCATGTGCTTGTTGGCCATCTGAATGTCTTCTTTGGTGAAGTGTCTTTTCATATCCTGTGCCCATTTTCCAATTGGATTATTTACCTTTATTCTGTTGTGGTGCTCAAGTACTTTATAAATTCTAGATATAAGTCCCTTATCTGACATGTCATTACCAAAGACTTTTCCCCAGTCTGTGGCTTCCCCTTTGACCCTGTTGGAGAAGTGTTTGGATGTGCATAGGGATTTGATTCTTAGAAGGTCCCATTCATCAATTATCTTCTCCTGGTTGTAGATTTTTCAGGATACTTGGAAGACTGTTTATGTTCTGGATTAGTACTACTAGAATTCTTCCAAGCTTTTCTTTAATGACGTTTATAGTCCTTGGTTTTAGTCCTAGATCCATGAACCAGCTTGAGTTGGTTTTTTTATATGGAGTGACGTGTGGATCTTGCTTGAGTCTTCTGCAGATATTTCTCCAATTTTTCCAGCACCATTTGTTAAAAAGACTGTTGTTTCCCCACTTAACTGATTTCATTTCCTTGTCAAAAATCAGTTGACTATATGTAGATGGGCTGATTTCTGGGCTCTCATTTCTATTCCATTGATCTATGTGTCTGTCTTTGTACCAGTACCATGCTGTCTTTACTACCACGGCAGTGTAGTAGGATTTTAAATCAGGGAGTGAGATGCCTCCTACCTTTTTTCTATTTTTGAGGAGTGCTTTGCTTATTCGGGGCTTCTTTCCATTCCAAATGAAATCCGAGACTACCTTTTCCATCTCTGTGAAGAATGGGATTGGTATTTGTATTGGGATTGCATTGAACGTGTAAATTGCCTTTGGTAGTATTGCCATTTTCAAAATATTGAGTCTTCCTATCCATGAGCAGGCAATATTCTTCCACTTCTCCAGGTCTCTTTTTGTTTCTTGTAGGAATGTTTTGTACTTTTCTTTGGATAGATCCTTTGTGTTTCTAGTTATACTTACTCCCAAATATTTTATCTTGTGATTAGCTATTGTGAAGGGTATTGTTTTTCTTAGCTCCAGCTCTGTATTATCTTTGTCACTGTAGAGAAATCCAACTGATTTTTGTATGTTGGTCTTGTATCCTGCTACTTTGCTGAATTGGTCAACTACATCCAATTGTTTTCTTGCTGAATCTTTAGTGTTTTCTAGGTATAGTATCATATCATCTGCATAGAGAGATAATTTTACCTCCTCTTTGCCAATTTGGATACCTCTTATTTCCTTCTCTTGTCTTATATCTTTCTCTAAGACTTCCAATACAATATTTAATAAGAGAGGTGAGAGTGGGCATCCTTGCCTAGTTCCTGTTCTTAAAGGGAATGCCTTTAATCTCTCTCCATTGAGTACGATGTTGGCTCTTGGGTTTTCATAAATACTTTTTACTATGTTGAAGAAATTCCCCTCTAATCCTATTTTGTTGAGTGTTTTCATCAAGAAAGGGTGTTGGATTTTGTCAAGGCCTTTTCTGCATCAATTGATAGGATCATGTGGTTCTTGTTCTTTGCTTTGTTAATATGATGAATTAGATTGATTGTTTTCCTTATGTTGAACCACCCTTTCATACATGTTATAAAGTCCACTTCGTCATGATGGATTATTTCTTGGATGTATCGTTGAATTCTATTGGCCAGAATTTTATTCAGTATTTTTGCATATATGTTCATAAGAGATATTGGCCTATAGTTTTCTATTTTGGTGGTGTCCTTTCCTGGCTTTGGTATCAAGGATATGTTTGCTTCATAGAATGAATCTGGGAGAATTCCATCTTTCTCTATTTCCTGAAATAGT
>NW_006405327.1:0-1808 GCF_000299155.1 Elephantulus edwardii
ATGTTGAGGGCTTTCTGCGTCTTCGATTACCTTTCTACCGGAACGGATGTCGCGGGCTCTAGGTGTCGTCGTTTAACATTCTGCCGGAACGGATGTCGGGGGGTTTCGGCGTCCATTACCTTTCTGCCGGAATGGATGTCGCTGGCTTTCGGCGTCGTCGGTTACCTTTCTGCCTGAGTGGATGTCGCGGGCTTTTGGCGTCGTCGATTACCTTTCTGCCGGAACGGATGTTGAAGGCTTTTGTCGTCTTCGATTACCTTTGTGCCGAAACGGATGTGGCGCGCTTTCGTCGTCGTCTATTAACTTTCTGCCGGAGTGGATGTCGCGTGGTTTCGGAGTCGTCGATTAACTTTCTGCCAGAATGGATGTCGCGGGCTTTCGGGGTCGTCGATTACCTTTCTGCCGGAACAGATGTCGAGGGCTTTTGTCGTCTTCGATTACCTTTTTGCCGGAACGAATGTCGAGGGCTTTCATCGTCTTCGATTACCTTTCTGCCGGAACGGATGTGGCGCACTTTCAGCGTCATCTATTAACTTTCTGCTGGAACGGATGTCGCGTGTTTTCAGAGTCGTCGATTAACTTTCTGCCGGAATGGATGTCGCGGGCTTTCGGGGTCGGCGATTACCTTTCTGCCGGAACAAATGTCGCGTGGTTTTGTCGTCTTCGATTACCTTTCTACTGGAACGGATGTCGCAGGCTTTCGGCGTCTTTGATTACCTTTCAGCCGGAACGGATGTCGCGGGGTTTCGGCGTCATAGATTACTTTTCTGCCGGAATGGATGTCGAGGGCTTTCGTCGTCGTCGATTACCTTTCTGCCGGAATGGATGTCGCGTGGTTTCGGAGTCGTCGATTAACTTTCTGCCAGAATGGATGTCGCGGGCTTTCGGCGTCGTCGATTACCTTTCTGCCGGAAGGGATGTCGCGGGGTTTCGGCGTCGTAGATTTCCTTTCTGCCGGAACGGATGTCGCGGGCTTTCGGCGTCGTCGATTACCTTTCTGCCAGAACGGATGTCGCGGGGTTTCGGCATCGTAGATTACCTTTCTGCCGGAATGGATGTCGAGGGCTTTCGTCGTCTTCGATTACCTTTGTGCTGGAATGGATGTTGCAGGCTTTCGGCATCGTCGAGTACGTTTCTGCCGGAACGGATTTTGTGGGCTTTCATCGTCTTGGATTTCCTTTCTGCCAGAATGGATGTCGCGGGCTTTCGGGGTCGTCGATTACCTTTCTGCCGGAACGGATGTAGTGGGCTTTCGGGGTCGTCGATTACCTTTCTGCCGGAACAGGTATCGAGGGCTTTCGGCGTCTTCGATTACCTTTCTGCCAGAGTAAATGTCGAGGGCTTTCATCGTCTTCGATTACCTTTCTCCAGAACGGATGTCGCGGGCTTTCAGCGTCCATTACCTTTCTGCCGGAACGGATGTCGCGGGCTTTCGGCATAGTCTATTATCTTTCTGCCGGAACGGATGTCGCGGGGTTTCGGCGTCGTAGATTACCTTTCTGCCTTAATGGATGTCGCGGGCTTTCGCCGTCGTAGATTACCTTTCTGCTTGAACGGATGTCCAGGGCTTTCGTCGTCTTCGATTACCTTTCTGCCGGAACAGATGTCACGGTCTTTCGGCGTCGTCGATTACCTTTCTGCCGGAACGGATGTCGTGGGCTTTCGGCGTCGTCGATTACCTTTCTGCCAGAACGTATGTCGCGGGATTTCGGCGTCTTCGATTACCTTTGTGCCTGAACGGATGTCACGGGCTTTCGGCGTAGTTGATTATCTTTCTCCCGGAACGGATGTCGCGGGGTTTCGGCGTC
>NW_006405328.1:0-1924 GCF_000299155.1 Elephantulus edwardii
GGGGGGGGTATAGAGTGGGTAGGGAAGGGGGAGGAAAGGGAGGTGTGTTTCTTTAGAAACTAAATGTAGTTAAAATTGGAGGCTGGGTTAGAGGCCAACCTATAAAACTGGTGAAATAACAGGGCAAAGTAGTTCCCTCTTCAAAGAGTTCTAGCTCTCTGGATATGCTGTCATATTGTTCTCTTAATGTCTTAATTTTTTAATTCTGGTGCAGCCTGCTGAAAATAATTTTCAATGCTAATTGCATGTTTCCTACTAAATGCCTATTAGGGGTGGATTTGGTGTTAAATGTGGAGTCAGTGCAGAGCAAGGCTTGTCAACTGTGAATGTGCAGAAGAACCACAGGGGAGCTTGTTGAAGTTAGGATTTGTGGGTCGCACCTGCAGCTTCTGTAAGTTTGAAGCATGTCCAGTACTGTGCAGGCTCACAAAGGCGTCCCCACTAGGCACTTTAAGAAACAGCTTATAGGTCATCCAGTTGTGTGGTGCAAGCTGGGGACTTGTAAATGCATGAGCTTAGCTCTCGTCCTTCTCCTCTCTGCTTGCTGCCGGGAAGGTAAAAGTATGTGTAGGTGTGAGTATCTGAGAAGCTGTTATTGCATGAGTCTGCAGTACACAGCTAAATATTTCAACTGTTTCATGAAAGATGGCTGACAGGCTTAATTTTTTATTTTGAAGCATCTTAAACCCACCAAAAAGTTAATAGAACAGTACATCCCTCACTAGATGCCTCAGTTGTTAATATCTTGTCACATCTACTCTCCCTCTCTCTGTGTCATCACCAGTCCTCCTCTAGTTCTTTCTGACTCATGGTGACCTCATTTGTATCAGAGTAGAAATAGGATTCATAGGGTTTTAATTGGCTAATTTTTCAGTAGATCATCAGATGTTTTGTATAAGGCACTCAGGTTAGGCTTGAACCTCTGACTTATTGATTAGCAGCCAAGCATGTTAACCATCTGTACTGCTCAAAGAATCCATGGACAGACACAGCCTTTGTTAATCATTTGAATAGAGAGACTCCAAAGGTCACAGTGGTTCATTCCCCAAACATTCCACCGGTGTCATGCACAGAGGTATTCTACACAATCCCATCACTGTCAAACCTAAGAAAATCATGAATTAAAAAATACCATTCAATATACTAACCAACAAGTCAGAAGTTCAAGCCTACCCAGAGTGTCTTACACAAAAGGTCTGATGATCAATACTCTCAAACACTGTCTATGAGATCGTAAAATGGTACAACTGCCGTGGAAAGGAGTTTGGCATTTCCTCAAAAAGCTAACCATAGAAATTCCATATGACTCAACAATTCCACTGCTAGGAATACACCCTAAGGAAAAAGAACTGAGACACAAACAGAGGTATAAACGTATTTACTCTATCTATGTTCATAGCAGTGTTATTCACAATAGCAAGAAAATGGAAATGGCCAAAATGTCCATCAACAAATGAATGGATTGAGAAATTGTGACACATTAACATAATGAAATGCTACTATGCAGCACTCAGAAGCAACGATTTTAAAAATACAACATGAGAGAGGCTGGAGAGCACTATGCTGAGTGAACCAACTCAATTTTGTAAGGACAAATATTGTAAGACCATTATTGCAAAAATAGAAGGATAACTATTAAGGTGTATACAGAAGTCCAAAGGGGAAAAGGGAAGAAGAGGGGCTGAGAATGGGGAATGGGAATTCATGTGGTCACAGAGTTTGGTGGGTGGATGGGTGGGGTGAAGGAATTGGGAAAGATCCAGTGGGGACTTGAACAGATGGAGTTGACATAGATCAGTAATGATTAATTTGTGGAGAAACTGGAACCTTTATTCACGGTTGGTGGGAGTGTAAAATGGTGCAACCACTGTGGAAGGCAGTGTGACACTTTCTCAAAAAGTTGCAAATAGAGATACCATTTGAC
>NW_006405329.1:0-1924 GCF_000299155.1 Elephantulus edwardii
TGTCTCACATGGGTCTCTGATTCTCCACCACTTCTGCTGCTGTTGCTTTTAGTCTTGGACCTTGTCTTTCTCACAAGTAATCTCTGGTCCAAATGGACATGCTATTTTCTCCATTTCTCCTGTCTTGATGGTAGTGTTTTCTGCCTCTAAAACTGCTTACTATAAGCCTGGCAGATGGGAAGACTGACCAATCACCTTTTTGAACAGTAATGAGGAACAGGGGAATCAGATGCAGATGGCAGCTTTTGGTACCATCTTTGCCAGGTTTCTAGGATACCAGGTATCACTTATTAAAACAAGTTCAGGTTTAAACTGGCTCTGGCCACAGGTGTTTCAAGGTTTCTATTCATGGTTTTCCTTCTTCTATTACACTCCAGTCTGTCTCATTTTTTTTCTTTAGATCTGTAAAATGATATTTTTGGATTAGACATTATTAACCAGGTTGGCTCCCGTGGATTTTAACTGCCCCATAAAGTAAAAAATCACAATGACCAAGGGACTTTATAGAGATATTACCCCATTACATATATTATAACTGCAGTATTAAATGTAGCATCCAAATTAAAATTGTGCCTGTGGTGTCCACACTCATGTCAGTTATAAGTTAGTTTCAGATCAATGGCACTTAGCAACAATGCACTTTGAGGTTTAATGTCCATGCCTATTCAGATTTCCTCACACTTGACCTCAACAAAGAACATGGGATTTTGTACGGGAATGACCCTTGGAGTGCTTTCCATGATAGTCAAAAGGTGGAAGTCACCTAAAAGTTCATCAACTGATGGTTGGATAAACAAAATGTGGTTATAATACAATGGAATCTTATTCAGCCATAAAAAGAAATGAATTCCTAATACAAATACAAAACCAATACAAACTAACCTTGAAATGTTGAATGAAGTAAATCAGTTACAAAAGGATAAATACTGTATAATGCCATTTATAGGAAATATGCAAATGTAGAGCTACCAAAGTGATTTATTATTGGTTATCAACAGTGGAGGTAGGGAGGAAAAGTCACTGCTTAGGAAGGCAGATTCTGCTAATGGCAGTGGACTAATTTGGTAAAATAGTAGCAACAGTTACACAACATGAAGAACATAATCGAATGTCACTATAGGTAAAAGTTGTTGAATTGGCAATGTTTTGTTATGGCTATTTTTACTATACTTACAAAAAGATTAGAACACAAGGACAGAGTCCAATTTTTTCCACTATTGGTTATCTAAATCCTAGCCTCTAGTCAGCTGCTTCTAGTAAGAACACTGATCAGTGAGTACCTGACCACGGAGGTCAGTGCCTCTCAAGATGCTCACATATTAGGAGATGGTTTTGGGAGGTATGACTGATAGCAACTACACAGAGGACCGCAGACAGCGCAACAGACCAGGTGATGTGAGCAATGCCTCTGCAGATGTCGCCAAAGCAGTGAAAGCTAATGGTTTCATGAGTATCCTGGGCCTGGCCAGGGCAGTGCCTACTTCTCCATCGCCTGTCAAGAGGCTGAGCTCTGCCGGGTCCTCAAGCCCAGGTATTTTCCACGGGTCAATGGTTCTGAAATGCCTCTTAGGTAAAACTTGAACTGATAAAAACGTGAAGCCGAAAAGTGGTGGAAAGTCCTCCGGGTGTAGGAGTGAGCACTCCGAGAGACAACGTCTTGAGCTAGTGTCCGTCACCGGAAGTGGAGCGGAAGGCTGCTAGCGGAGTTCCCCTCGAAGGGCTCGCTTTCGGTAACCTCCGGAGGAGTTTCGGCTCTTTCCGTCAGTTCCCGCTCGGAGCGCCCACCAAGTCGCCCGGCGTCTTTGGGATAGGGACCGTTCTGCACGCGGACGCGTGCTCGTGCCCTACCTCTCTTCTCTGCCATCTGTCTTATCTCTGACCCATCCCTGTAACCCATCCCTTTCCTTGGTAATTCGCAACCTCC
>NW_006405330.1:0-3827 GCF_000299155.1 Elephantulus edwardii
GGAGGGTAGAGAGAATAGTGCAACAATGAATGAGTGGAAGCCCAAAATCTCTGTAAATGTTTATGAAAAATTAATAAAATATAATTATATATCCTTTGTGCTTCTGGTTACATGTACTCCCAAGAATTTAATCTTGTGATTAGCTCTTGTGAAGGGTATTGTTTCTCTAAGCTCCAGTTCTGTATCCTCTTTGTCACTGTACAGAAATCCAAAAGGTTTCTGTATGTTGATCTTTCTGTATGTTGATCTTGTGTCCTGCCACTTTGCTGAATTGGTCAACTACGTCCAGTAGTTTTCTCACTGAGTCTCCAGGGTTTTCTAAGTATACAATTGTATCATTTGCCTATAGAGATAATTTTACCTCATATTTGCAAATATGGATATATCTTATTTCCTTCTCACCAAGACCTCCAATACAATATTGAATAGGAGAGGTCACAATGGGCATCCTTGCCTAGTTCCTGTTCTCAAAGGGAATGCCTTTAATCTCTCTCCATTGAGAACAATGTTGGGTCTTGGGTTTGCATATATACTTTTTACTATGTTGAAGAAATTCCCCTCTAATCCTATTTTGTTGAGTGTTTTAGACTGAAACAGTGGACCTAATATTCTGAATCGTGGTTTCTTGTTTTTCTAGAGCTTCTAATGTCTGGTTTGCTTAATCTGCATTATTTTGTGTGGTTTTTTTTTAAAGCTCCTCCTGGTTTTTACTTGCAGTGTCCTGTAATTCTTCAAGTTTGTTTTTTATCCATTCATAATATTCAATCATTGTTCTTTTATATTCTGTGTCAGAAAGTTACATCAGACTTTCTGGCTTCAGGAAATCCATTGACACTGTATAACGTTTTGGGGGTGACATCTAGCTTTGTGCTTGTGTAGAGTATGAGGTAGCCTGCTTCATATGTGACTTTGCTGTGTTGGAGTTTTTCATGCCCACAGTAATGATAGATTCTTGATCTGAAGTCACTGCTCTAGAAGAGGGTAGGGAAGGTACACTCACTGTGTTTCTCTCTGAGCTTTTGACCCAAAGGAAGCTTCAGTTCAGGGCCTGTGAGAGCAGCCTCTTGTTGCAGCTAAATCAGATCAAGGCACTCTGGATTAAAGTCAAGTTAGCTGACTGAACATGGAGGCATGGGTGTGGAGCTGGGATGGATGAGGGGTGGGCATGCATGGGGACCTCACTCAGATTCCAGCTTTACAGCTCTCACCTGGAGGCTCTCATCCAGCAGGGCTCTGGATCTGGTAGGGTTTTGGGTCCAGTGGGGCTTAAGAAAACTCAGTCAACTTCTCACTGTCCTGCTTGCTCCTGGCAGTTGGGTCCCACAGCACCTCAGCTGGTGGTTCCCATTGGGGCCCATGGCTTGCTGCTCCTGTGGTTCCCAAACTAATTATTTTAATAATAGTTCTCACTCAAATTCCTACTGTCCTGTTCATCCTCTATGCATCACTCTCTGTCCAAAGAGCTTTCTTATATGGATGTGTGCATTGGTGTGTGTGTGTGTGTGTGTGTGTGTGTGTGTGTGTGTGTGTGGAGAGGGAGAGAAACAGAGAGAGAGGTGTCGGTATTGTGTACCAGCAAGTCAGAACTAACTCATAGCTGACCCTCCAGTGGGTTTTCAGAGGCAGTGAAATCTCATGGGTGGAGATTGCCCATCTTTCTCCTACAAAAATATACACATATTCTATATGTGTGCATATTTTTATGCTGAGAAAATAAGTAGAGAAGCAGGACTTTTACTTGGATCTACATCAATATCCATGGTAGCAACAGTCAATAAATCACAAGATTTATTACATTGGAGAAATCTACTATCAAGGATCTTTCCAGAGTTCTAAAGAACAATAACATCAGTTTAAAGACTGATTCAAGTCAGGACTTTTCAATTGATTCTTGTGCTTCTGAAAGTTGAACAAAAAGTAAGGATGACAGAAAAAGATTCAGTAACACACCTAGTCTTATTATATTTTGGAGGAACATTCTTCTAAATGGTACAGCATTGGTCTGTCAATTACTGTACAGAGGCAACTTGGGGTTGCTTTGATGTTGAACCTTGTACCACTGGTGTGTTAAATGCAATAATGGTTACCCCGTGGTGGACAGAGCTTGGTTGAGCTCCCAGATGAAGACAGATTTGGAAGCAGGTGGCCTCCATTTCCTAAGCAACATGCCTCTGAAAACTCTGTGAACTTACAGAAATTATTAGAGTTATAGAACAGAGTTCAGGTTTTTGTTTATAGTGTTGCTATGAGTTGTGCTCCACTCATCGGCAATAAACAACAACAACAATGATAACTTTGATTTAAGGTGTTGGAGAAGAGTATTGAATACATACATCATGAACTGCCAGAAAACAAAATCTGTCTTGAAGAAAGTACAAGAAGGTGCTCCTTTAGAGGCAAGGATGATAAAACGTCATCTTACTTATTTTGGACATATTTTCAGGAGGAGTCCATCACTGGAGAAAGATGTCATGCTGGGAAGGCTCAAGGGTCAACATAAGAGAGGAAGATCATTCACAAGACAAACTGACACAGTGACTACCCCAATGACACAATGAGTAAGGTTTATATCTATATCTATTGTTCATTTTGTCGCTATGTGTTGTAGTTGACTTGATGATGCTAACAACAACAGCAACAATGACAATGTATTTATATATATTATATATGTACACACTTATATTTTTGGTTTTTTTCTAATGTATATGCTGTTAAGTACTGTCAAGTTGAGTATGATCCATACTTTATGAGCAACAAATCTGAACCTTGTTAACCTTTTCCATTCTTATAATTCCAGACACATTTAGGCCCATTGCGATAGATACTGTGTTAATCTCTCTTGTTAAGGATCTTCTCCTTTGCGGATCCTCCATCTTTTCAAGCATTAACTCCCCTAACAATATGCCCAAAATATGTGAAACGAAGCTTTGCCATCTTTGCCGTCAAGGAGCTCTCTGATTGTGCTTTCTCCAAGACATATCTATTTGCTCTTTTGACAGTTCGTGGAATATTCAGCACTTTTCTCCAATATAAAAACTCAAAGGTATCAATTCTTTATCTCTTATATTTATTCATTGTCTAGTTCTCACATGCATAGCAGGTAATTAGAAAGACTGTGGTTTCAATCAGGTGCTCACTAGTCTTTAAACTGACATCATTGCTCAAACATCCATTAATAATTAGAATATGGAATGCATGAATTATGAATGTAGTAAAAGGGATGTTGTAAAAGTGAAATGGAACATATAAAGATCAACATTCTAGGTTTTAGTGAACTGAGATGGTCTGTCATGGGTCAATTTGAATTAGGCAATGATATGATCTATGGTGCTGAGAATAAAAATTGAGGAAGAAAAGTGTTTCATTCATAGTAAAAAAGACCATTTCAAGATCTATCCTTAAGAACAGTGCTGTGAGTGATAGGATTCTTCCTATACTTGAACAACGAAGACCTGTTAGTATAATTGTTATTCAGATATCTGTATTAATAGCTAAAGCCAAAGATGAAGCCACTGAAGAGTTCTACGAACTTTTGCAGTCTGAGATTTATCAAACATACAGTCAAGATGCATTAATAATTATTGATGATTGGAATTCAAAAGTTGGAAACAAAGCAAAAGAAGGCTTAGTAGTTGAAAATGATGGGCCTGGAGAAAAAAAATGGGGCTGGCGAATGAACGATTGAATTTATATGTGTGTGTGTGTGTGTGTGTGTGTGTGTGTGTGTGTGTGGGTGTGTGTGTGTATGTGTATGTATATGTATATATAGTAATAGTAGTATGAAATTTGTGGTATGAATTTGAATAGTGCAAAGAAATCTGGAGAAC
>NW_006405330.1:3927-8692 GCF_000299155.1 Elephantulus edwardii
TTTTTCCTTGTCTTTTCATCTCCAGAGTAATATATCATATGGTCATCTGACTCAAAATGCCCCATGCCAGTCCATCTCATCTCTCCAATGCCTAATATGTCAATATTTATGCGTTCCATTTCTTTCTTAACAATTTCTAATTTTCCTACATTCATGGCTCTCACAGGAATCCAGTATTAAGGTTGCATAGAGAAGTCTACTCGGGGTGGGGGGCGGGGGGGAATGAGTGTGGGAATTGTATACTAATGACGGAATATTTTTTTTTCTTTTTCTCTTCAGAGGGGGGAGCGAGCTGGTGGGGAGGGGTGGGCAGGGAGAAAAGTGCAGCAATGAATGAATGGAAATCCAAAACCTCCGTAAATGTCTATTAAAATCAATAATAGTAATTAAAAAAGAAAACAAAAAATATGGATTACAACTCAACATCAAGTGTAGTGTTTGGCCTCAGTTTAATCAATTCTGACTTGTTAAAAGAGTGGACAAAGCTCAACAACAGGCACATGCAGAGAAAACATAGGAATATCACGAAAGAGCCAAGGAACGCCTGAGGTCACCCCTAAGGAAGAAAAAGTCTGGCTTCCAGAATTGTGAGAAAATAAATTTCTGTTCTTTAAAAAAAGAAAAACCAGAGTTTTAGGGAAAAGCCATTATGAGAAGCAAATATGTGGATAGTCACATAAAGACTGAGAAAAAATAGCTTTAATGGCATTGGAGTAAAAACTGAAAACAAAGGCTAAAGTATGAGGATGAGTATGAGTCTGGCTTTCCTTCCTTGTATATACAGCCTACTCTTCTCATTTTTATATTTGAAAGTGTGGGAATTAAACCTCATTTACACATGGAATCTGTAACTCTCAGCTTCTGATGTATTATAAAGCACCATTCTGATGAAACCAGGTGCTAATTAAGATGCTCAAGGGGTTATTAGTGGTTTGTTCCTTTAGCACATGTTCCTCCAGGAGTTGGCTGATGTAAAAAATCCAGCAGGTACTGAGATGCTAAAGGTGTATTTACTTAGCCCATCTGTTCATTGCAAGAGTTTGATTATATTTTATTGTTGATGTAAGTGATATTTTCCTTTTGTTGGATCTTTCTCCATAATGAGCAGTAGTTGTTTTATAGTTAAGTACAACTAAGCTATGACTGGATTATACACTTTTGAAAAATTAGACATTTATAAATCACCTGGTGGCTATTAGAGCAGAGATAGGTACATGTCCTCCACTTCCATTTCTCTTTTCTTACATAAGAATATTGTTGTTGGTGTATCTGAGTATACTCAGATGGTAACATGATTAGGCAAGAATGGCATATCTAAATTCCAATGTGTATTTTAGGAGGTTTTTGCAGTTTTTTCTTTGCATCCTTCCCTCTGGGTGAAGTGTGGAGTGATAGCTACCTTTCACACTTTTTAAGATGATCTTGGACAATGGAAAAATGGCCAGGGGAACAAATAGAAGCTAGTTCTGACACTCTGTCGCATAGAAAACCACCTATCCCCCAGATTTCTATGAGAAAGTGAAATAAACATCTGTCTTTGAGGCCCTGCATGGTGCAAAGTATTTAAAAGCTGAACTACCAACTGAAAGTTTGTAAGTTTGCCTAGAGAAATCTCAAGATCCAAGCCTGGTGATGATCTATTTCCAGGGAATCTGCCATTGAAAATTCTATACAGCCCAGTCACTCTGACACAAATGGGTTGTTATAAGTTGGATCAACCTGACAATAATTATTTGGTTTGTTGAAGTTACTTTTGGTTTGAGCTTGTTGTATTTTGTTGTTTTGTTTTGTTTTTATTTCTAGTAGTCATACTTAATTCTGATTAAGACAGCTTTTGCTTTAGTCTCTTGCTATCTCCCTTACTACTTATTTTGCCTCTCTAAGTCAATTATTACCATTCAAAGCATATAAACTAGGATTTCCTGAGCAAATAGTAATAATAAGATTGTAATTTTGTTTGTTGTGTGCCATCAATTTTAAACCAACTGATAGCAGACCCTCCAGCAGGTTTTCAAAGGCAGTAAATTACACAGGAGGAAATTGCCTGTCTTTATCTCACAGAGTAGCTGGTGGGTTTGAACAGCAGGCTTTTGGATTGGCAGCACAACTTCTTAGCACTCAGCCAACAGAGCTCCCTAATAATAAAATTAGGATAATGAATACACTCCAAAAAACATCATTTCTTCTTTTTCATTCCCAAAATATCATACTGTGAAATTCATAGCCATTTCAATTATTTTTAGAATATCTCATTTGTATTCTATGAATGTAGATGATGAGGAGACAGTCTGTGAGTAGGAGGGGAGGTAAGGATGTAGAAGAGGAGCAGAAATGTTACTGAAGCAAATTAGGCAGAAAATAGAGTATAGACAGTATATAAACTATAATACAGCTATGATATTTTCAATTGTTTCCTAAGCATGCAAAAGACAGTGAATAAGGAAGACTGAGGAAGAACTGTGGTGTGTCTTTGAATTGTGACGCTGAAGGGTTTTGAATATGTCTTGGATTGTCAAAAGAACAAACAAAAAAGTCTTGGAAAAAGTGTAACCAGTGTGATCCTTAGAGGAAAAAGATAGTGAAATTTGATCTTACATACTTTAGGTATGTTGTCAAAAGGGTCCAATCTTCGGAAAAATACATCATACTTGAAAAAGTAAAGGGCTAGCAAAAGAGAGGAAACCCCTCAAAGAGATGGAATGACATCATCACTAGTAAAATGGCCTCAAGCATATCAGAGGTGATGAGGATGGCACAGTATAGAGGGTTCTGATCTTAAAGGGTTGTATTAGTTGCTTAAAGGGTTGTATTAGTTGCTGTTGACTTAATAGCACTTAACTACAACAGTGCAATGCCATGTAATAATTAAAGGTTGTATTCTAGAATCATATGTATTGCTTTGGAAAAATTTAAAAAAACATTTTTATCAAATAAAAACATAGATTCCAGAACAATATGTAAAATTATATGTCTCAAAAACAAACTCATTGAAGACAGAATCTACTGATAGCTGATCCTCCCATTGGTTTTCAGAGACTATAAATCATAGAGGAGGAGATTGCCCATCTTTTTCCCTTGGAGCTGCTGATAAATTCAAACTGCGAGAGAGGCACTGCCTTGGGTAGCACCAGAAGATTAAGTACAACAAAGAGCTTTTAAAAAATTATTATTAAGGTTTTAAAAAAATTATTTTAATGAAAGTTTACAGAGATTTTGGGTTTCCATTCATTCATTGTTGCAAACTCTCCTCCCTGCACACCCTTGTCTCCCAGTTCGCTTTTCTCTTTGAAAAGTAAAAAAAAAACAAAAAACAAACACCAAAAAACCAAAAACTCTTTCATTATTGTACAATCCCCCTGCCTCTTCTCATAACAATAATACTTAGTCATATATCCCTTTTAAACAGTTCTCTCCCTCATCTGTTTTAGTTTTTCCCCAACCCCGGCGTCAGTCCCGCTTTACAACAGTGACATTATGCAGTATTTATCCTTTTGTAACTGAGATATTTCACTCAGCATAACATTCGCCAGGGTCGCCCATTTTGTATAATAATTCATGAGTTCCTTGTTTTTCAATTCAGCATAGAATTCCATTGCGTGAATACACCACAGCTTCTCTATCCATTCCTTTGTTGATAGGCACTTGGGTTGTTTCCAACTCTTTGCTATTGTGAACAAAGCAGCAATAAACATAGGTGTGTATATATCTACTTGGGTGGCAGTTACTGTTTCTTTAAGGTATATTCCCAGTAGTGGAATTGTTAGCTCAAATGGTATTTCTATTTCCAACTTTTCGAGAAAGCACCATACTGCCTTCCATAGAGGTTGCACCATTTTACACTCCCACCAACAATGAATAAGGTTTACAGTTTCTCTGCAACCTGGCCACCATTTGTTGTTTGCTGTTTTGTTAAATTTTTATATTCTTACTGGAGTTAGATGATCTCTCATAGTTATTTTGATTTGCATCACTCTTAGAGCTAGGGGTTTTGAACATTTCTTCATGTATTTGTTTGCTATCTGAATGTCTTCTTTGGTAAAGTGTCTGTTCATATCCTGTGCCCATTTTTCAATTGGGTTGTTAACCTTTATCTTGTTGTGGTACACGAGTATTTTGTAACTTCTAGATATAAGTCCCTTATCAGGCATGTCATTACCAAATAATTTTTCAGTCTGTGGCTTTCCTTTTAACCTTGTTGGAGAAGTTATTTTATTCTTAGAAGATGCCATACATCTATTTTATGCTCTTCTGGTTGTAGGTTTTTCAGGATGCTTGGAAGACTGTTTATAATGTGGATTCGGACTTACAGAGTTCTTCCAACCTTTTCTCTAATGAAGTTTATAGTCCTTGGTTTTAGTCCTAGGTCCATGATTCACTTTGAGTTTCTGTGTATGGAGTGAGGGGTGGATCTTGCTTGAGTTTTCTGGAGATGGTTTTCCAATACCATTTGTTAAAAAGCCTGTCATTTCTCCACTTAACTGATTTCATCTTCTTGTAAAAAATCAGTTGATCATAGGTAGATAGCCTGATTTCTGGATTCTCACTTCTATTCCATTGATCGATGTGTCTGTCATTGTACCAGTACCACACTGTCTTGACCATCACGGCAGTATAGTGTTGTTGTTGTTGTTATGTGCCGTCGAGTCGTTCGCGACTCATAGCAACCTTACGTACAACAGCCCTAAACCCTGCTCTATCCTGTGCCAATCGCATTGCCTCTGACACACCCATCCCGATTACCCAGTCACTGAATCAATCCACCTCA
>NW_006405330.1:9997-10521 GCF_000299155.1 Elephantulus edwardii
AGTGGTTGTTCTCCAGATTTCTTGGTACAACTTGGTGAGCACATCCAGGGCAACATCTGTTATCTGAAATACTTCAATTGGTATACCATCTATTCTTGGGGCCTTATTTTTTGCTATTTAGGAATTGAAATAGGTGAATGAGGTTTCTCCTACCTTGTTTCTCTTTTTAAGAAGTGCTTTGCTTATTTGAGGCCTCTTTCCATTCCAAATGAAATTGGAGATTGCCTTTTACATCTCATTGAAGAATGGAATTTGTCTTTGTTCTGGGATTGCACTGAATGTGTAAATTGCTTTTGGTAATATTGTCATTTTCACTATATTGAGTCTTCCTATACATAAGCAAGTTATATTTTTCCATTTCCCCAGTTCTCTTTTTGTTTTTGTAGTAATGTTTTGTAATTTTCTTTGAATAGATCCTTTGTGCTTCTGGACGCAAATAATCCGAATAAGAGATGAATCAGGTAACATCACAACAGACCCAACTAAAATAAAAAAGCTAACATTAGAATACTATGAAAAACTAT
>NW_006405331.1:0-1922 GCF_000299155.1 Elephantulus edwardii
GATATAGTGTTATTAGTTATTAGTTATAAATCCATTGTCATCCTTACTCTAACTTAATTCTTTTTTTAATTTAAATTTGTTATTAATTTCAGTAAAAATTTGCAGAGGCTTTGGATTTCCATTCATTCATTGTTGCACATTTGTGTTGCAATAGTGTTGAACATGGAATTCAAGAACCATAAATGTAGGAAAATTGGGTATTGTTAAGAAGGAAATGGAATGCATAAATATTGATACACTAGGTATTGTCAAAATGAGATGGACTGGTACGGGACATTTTGAATCAGAGGATCATGTGATCTACTGTGCTGGAGGTGAAAAGTGAGGAAAAATGAAGTCACTTTCATAGTTAAAAAAGTCAATTCTAGATCCATCTTGAAATACAATGTTGTGACAGCATAATATCCATAATTATACAAGGAACTCAAGTGAATACCACCATCATTCAAATATATGCACCAAAATCTAGAGCCAAAGAGGAGGAAATAGAAGATTTCTACCAACTTTTGCAGTCAGAGATTGATTGAACACGAAATCAAGATGCAATAATAATAATAATGGGTGACTGGAATGCAAAAGTTATAAATAGAGAAAACGGATTAGCAGTTGGAAAACATGGACATGGTGATAGAAATGAAGGCAGAAATAGAATGATAGAATTTTGCACAATCAATGACTTATTCATTGCAATTACATTTTATAAGAAACACAAAGGCAGGCTGTACACATGGATTTCACCTGATGGTATGACTAGGACTCAGATCGATTACATCTGTGGAAGGAATCGTTGGAGGAGCTCAATATCAGCTGTGAAAACTAGGCCAGTAATTGACTGTGGAACAGACCACCAACTCCTCACATGTAAATTCAAACTGAAGCTGAGGAAAATTAAATCAAGTCCACAGGAACAAAAATTTGAGCTGAGTCTATCCCATTTGAATTTAAAAGCTATCTCAGGAACAGTTGTGAGGCCTTGGACATTAATGAGCGAAGACCAGATGAGCTGTGGGAGGATATTAAGAATATCATCCAGGAAAATGCAAAATGACATTACAAAGACAGAGGAGGAAGAAAAGACCAAGATGGATGTCAGAAGAAACTCTAAAAATCATGCTAGAGCACCAAGAAGCCAAAGTAAGGGAAGAAAGCAAGATACTAATGAATTGAACAGAAGAATCCAAAGGGCAGAATCCAAAGTAAAGTATTACAATGAAATGTGAAAGGAGCTGGAGTCATAAAATGAAAAGGGCTTAATTCAGTATTTCTTAAGCTCAAGGAACTGAAGAAGATATTCAAACCTTGAGTTGCAATACTTAAAGATGCTTTGAGCAGAATATTAAATGATCCAGAAAACACTAAAAGAAGATGGAAAGACTGTAAGAAGTTATTGTACTAAAAGGAATTGGTGGACACAGAATAATTTAATGAAATAACATAGAAGCAAGAGCCTGTGGTGATAAAGGAATAAATTCAAGCTGCTCTGAAAGAACTGGCAAAAAAACAAGGCCCCCGGAATTGATGGCATACCTATTGGCACATTTCAACAAACAGGCGTTACTCTAGATGTGATCACCAACTTCTGCCAAAAAATCTGGAGGACAATTACCTGGCCTACTGACTGGAAGAGCTATATGTGTTACCATTCCAAAGAAAGGTGATCCTACAGTGTGGAAATTATCGAACAATATCATTGATATCACGTGCAAGCAAGATTCTGCTGAAGATTATGCAAAAATGACTGGAAGAACACATCCACAGAGAACTGCCTGAAGTGCAGGCTGGATTTAGAAGAACCTGTGGCAGTAGGGATATTATAGCTATTAGCAGATGGATCTTGGCTGAAAGGAGAAAGTACCAGTGGAATGCCTATCTGTGTTTCACTATGCAAAGGCATTTGACTGTGTGGATCACAACAAACTGTG
>NW_006405332.1:0-1910 GCF_000299155.1 Elephantulus edwardii
GAGCAACAGTGTCTCTCTGGAGACTAAGGTGCGCCTGATACAGGCCATGGTCTTTGCAATCGCTTGTTATGCATCAGAGAGTTCAACAATGACTAGGGAGGACATAAGGAGAGTGGATGCGTTTGAGCTGTGGTGCTGGAGAAAGGTACTTAATGTACCATGGACTGCCAGGAAAACAAGCAGATTCATCTTGGAGAGGATTAAACCAAACTACTTCTTGGAGGCAAGGATTCTGGGGCTTCGTCTGACATACTTTGGACATGTTGCCAGGAGGGACGGGTCCTTGGAGAGGGACATCATGCTTGAGAGGGTGGAGGGACAGCACAGGAGGGGACGACCTTCTATGAGATGGATTGATTCGGTGACTGGGGTAATCGGGATGGGTGTGTCAGAGGTGGTGCGGTTGGCGCAGGATAGAGCAGGGTTTAGGGCTGTTGTGCATATTGTCGCTATGAGTCGGAAATGACTCGACGACACATACCAACAACAACAACAACAACAACAACAACAACAGGTTGTTGATGAGTCTTCCTCCAGTCCTGATGCCACATTCCTCCTCATAAAGACCAGCCTACCTAATGATCTTTTCTGCATATAGATTGAAAAAGTAGGAAGAGATGTTGTTATGTGCTGTCAAGTCACAGTCACCTGCGACTCATAGTGACCCTATGCATGAGAGTCCTAAACCCTGCTCTGTCCTGAGTCAATCTTATTATCTCTGATAAACCTACCCCATTACCCTAGTCACTGAATCAATCCATCTCATCGGTGGTCTTCCTCTCCTGCAGTATCTCTCCACCCTCCCAAGCATGATGTCCCTTTCCAAGGACTGGTCCCACCTTGCAACTTATGTCAGATGCAGCTTCAGAATCCTTGCCTCCAAAGAGCAGCCTGCCTTCATCTTCTCCAGGACCAACTTGTTTGTTCTCCTAGCAATCCCTGGTATATTAAATACTCTTCTCCAACACCACAGCTCAAAGACAACAATTCTCCTTTTATTATCTCTAGTCATTGTCCGGCTCTCTGATGCATAGCAAGTAATTGCAAATACCATGGCCTGTATCAGGTGCACCTTAGTCTCCAGACTGACATCGTTGCTCTTCAGTACCTTGGAGAAGTTTCTGACAGCAGACTTTCACAACGCAATACATCTTTTAATTTCCTGGCTGCAATTCTGACATATCAGCAAATAGGTATTACTTTTTAAAGCAAATATCTTTGTGGGAAATTATTTTATGATGTCTCCAGTTTCTTGTTTTGTCTGTATCTGTGCAATTTTCTTCCTGTAGTCATGTTAGTTTAGTAGGTTTCATGTTTCTACAAATATGCCCCTTTCAATTTATTGGAATAGAAGTTTTTGTGTTCTGCTATGCTCTTTTTTTTTTTTAATTATTTTTCCCGAGGTGCCTGTCGGGGCCTGGGTTTCAGCTGTCCACACCACAGCAGTGGGCAACGAGCTTAAAGCCCCTGATGGCTCTGGGCGCTGACTGTCACCAGTGGCTATGGATGAAGTCACAGGCGATTTTCAGCCAATGCCTTTGCTATGCTCTTTTAAAACAAACAAACAAACAAACAAAACAAACAACAAACTCAATTGGTTCTGTTATAATGCCCCTCTAAGAGATCTTTCTTTCTCAGTACAGCTGGTGGATCTGAACCACATGTCTTTGCGACTTCAGTTCAGGTTCTTAAGACTAGGCCAGCATTATCAGGGGGAATATTACATATTTTGATAATAAGGTCTGTGCTAAAAAATGATCCATGTATGTTATTGTTAAGTGCTGTTGAGTCATAGATGACCCATGATGACCCTATGAACAAAAGGCCTGAAAACTTGTTTAACTTCCATCATTTCTCCAAGTTCATAGAGTTTCCAGAGACAAACTATTTCGGAAGTGGATGCCACTCCT
>NW_006405333.1:0-1852 GCF_000299155.1 Elephantulus edwardii
CCTTTTGATTTTCTGACTCCAGCTCTCTGCACATTTCATTATAGTATCTTGCTTTGTCATCCAGAGATGCCTTTTGAAATTTTCTATTCAGCTCTTTGATTTCTTGATTTCTTCCTTTAGCTTTGGCTTCTTGGCTCTCTAATGCAATACTCAGAGTCTCATCTGACATCCATCTTGGTCTTCTTCTTTAGCCTTTATAATAATCTTTTGCATTCTTCATTGATGATTTTCTTGATATCCTCCCAGAGCTCATTTCTCAACAGTATAGACTTTAAAAAAATTATTTTTTTAAAAAAAATTTCATAAAAGTTTATAAAGAACTTGGATTTCCATTCATTCATTTTTGCATTTTCCTCCCTGTACTCCCTTCTTCCCCACTTCGCTTTTTTCTTTGGGGAAAAAAGTTTTCATTGTTATACAGTCGTCATTTCCACCCTCTCCAACACCCCCCCCCCCCCCCCCCCCGCTTCAGACCACGTCACTATGCAACTCTTATTCTGGACTCTTGTCATGCCAATAATACCTAGTCATATATTCCTTTTATATAGTCCTCTCCTTTTGTCTGTTTCAATGTCATGTACAGTATGTATTTATTTCTGTTTTCCCCCAACTCCCCTATCAGTCCTGTTCTGTAACAATGGCAATATACAGTATTTGTCTTTTTGTGACTGATATATTTCACTCGGCATAATATCCTCCATGGTCACCCATTTTGTATATTTCATGAGTTCTTTGTTTTTCAGTGTTGCATAATATTCCATTGTGTGAATATACCACAGCTTCTCCAGCCTGCACATCTGGCAGTTCTCTGTTGACATATTGTTCCAAACGTTTTTGGGTAATTTTCAGCAGAGTCTTGCTTGCACGTGCTATCCATTCATTTGTTTATGGACACTTTTTGTTTCCAACTCTTTGGTACTGTGAACAAAGCAGCAATAAACATGGGTGTGCATAACAGTAGACTTTTGTTTCAGATTTTTTCATTATTAATTTTAATGAAAATTTAGTGTCCTTAGATTTCCATTCATTTTAACTATGAATCACCTTAATTAGAATTTTAATGTGAACTATATAAATCTTCAGTGTAGATATAAATGCCTTTCTTTAGTATTATTTGGCAAGCTTAGTCCATTATAAATTCTGTTTTGTAAATTTGAGGAAGTTGGTTATTTTCTGCTAGTATCTATAAATTGAAATAAAGTTGCACACCACCTGTTATGTGCTATATTTGAATTTTCAAAGAGGAAGTATGTGTTCAAATAGGTAAATGAACTTATACTGATTCAGCTGGTAAATGGCAGCATCAGTATGTGAATTCTAGAGTGCAAGCTCTTAATGAATGTATGTCAGGAGACTAGACAGAAGTGTGATAACACAAATATAAAAATCTTTGCTTTCTAAAGAAAGTGGAATTACAGGTTTGGATCCCAGATTTTTTGGACCACCACCTTCCAAGTCATCTAATGGTTTTCTTTTCCAGTTAGCTTGTACAGTAGAAAAAAGAGTAAAATACTGATTAACATGTCTATTATATGTTGAGGGTGCTCTTGTGGTGTACTCTGAAGAAAGATGTGCTGCTAACCTAAAAGCTGGTAGTTCTAATCCATGAGCCGCTCTTTGTAAGAAAGATAGGCAATCTACCTACAACCAGGAGAAGATAAAATAGATGAGTGGAATCTTCTAAGAATCAAATCCCTATGCACATCCAAAAACTTCTCCAACAGGGTAAAAAGGGAAGCCACAGACTGGGAAAAAGTATTTGGTAATGACATATCAGATAAGGGACGTATATTCAGAATTTATAAAATACTTGAGCACCACAACAAGATAATCCAATAGAAAAATGGGCACA
>NW_006405334.1:0-1912 GCF_000299155.1 Elephantulus edwardii
TTCATGGTTCTCACATTCCATGTCCCAATCACCAGTGTCTGCTTACAACTGTTCCTCTTCCTTTGTATTTCCATGCTTGAAAACTCAACCTCCTTTGCCATCTCTACTATCTAAATGTTGTACATAGGGTTTTCAGAGGCCTGCTATTTCAGAAGTGGATGGCCAATCCTTCTTCCTAGTCTGTCTTAATGTGAATGTTCAGATTAAGAGAAGTATTAGACAGACCAGCAAGTTAAAGGTCTGGCCTGGCCCTTACCTGCCTACTAAAATATATCACATGACCAAGATACAAGAGAGACAAGATACAAGATGCACACAATAATAAGTCAGTAAATATTTGCCTATGTAGCAAACACTTATCATAACTGTGGAGTTAAGGCTTTATTGCTCAAAATGGCTTCCCTAGCAATTGCTTCATTTTTCCAGATAGATGAAGTGTTAGTCTATTCACAAGGGGATCGGCTAGTCACACCATCAAATTGAGCAGGTCTTGTATCAAAATTGCAAGATCTTCTCCCCACTAGCAAAGAAGAAGCAATAGAATGTAGAGCATCCTTCAGGTCCAGAGATTCTCGCCCCAGCCAGATTAGAGTCTATGTAAGCAGCAGCCATAACAGCCACAGTAGAGAACCAGAGATCTGGTATTTGATGGAGTGGATCTTGGCATTGCTATACCATCGTTGTTGTTAGGTGTTGTCAAGTTGAGTACGACTCATAGTGATGCTATGAACAACAGATCTGTACTCTGTCTTATCCTGTGCCATCTTTAAACTTCCTAACACATTGGGGCTCATTGTACCAGTCACTGTGGCAATCTACCTTGTCCAGAGTATTCCTCTCCTTCACTGATACTCTACTTTTCTGAGCATCATAACTCTCTCCAAGATTAACCCATCATGCATGGAATGTTCAGTGGTGTTCTTCTCCAACACCACAGCTCAAAGACATAAATTCTGTTTTGGTCACCTGTACTCATTGTCCAGGTCTCAGGTGCATACCATGTAATCAGAAAGACTATGGCCTGAATCACGCACATTTTAGTCCTCAAACTCACATATTACTCCTTAATAATTTGCAGAGGTCCCTAACTGCAGACTTTCCAGTGCAATATGCCTCCATCTTGAAGTTATTAGATTCTGGAGGGTTAAGTGCTTTTTATTAACTTGAAAGTTTTGTGTAAACTGTTTGGGCATTTTTCACTTTGTTAACAATCAAGTGTAAGCTGATTTGACATTTCTGATTTTGTTAACAATCAGCTGTGGACTGGAAGCCTCTTGTTTAAGCAGTCAGGACCTGATAGGAGGAGGTCCTTTGTATTTAAAAGTTGGTTGGGTCCTGCCTGAATGTGAGTCTTCAGCTTGGATCAGTTGGATTCTGAAGGGTAGATATTTTTTATTTACTTGAAAGCTGGGTGTAAACTCTATGGGCATTTTTTATTTTGTTAACAATCAAATGTAAGCTGATTGGCTGTTTTGTATTTCATTAACAATCAGCTGCCAGCTGGAAGCCTCTTATTTAAGCAATCAGGATCTGCTGTGTGGGCCTTTGTATTAAAAAGTTGGTTGGGCCCTGACTAAGAGTCTGGTATTAATTGTGTTTGGGGAGAACATTTTTCTAAGTGGTACAGCACCTGTCTGTCAGTTTTCTGTACTGAAATAATTTGGTGTTACTGTGATACTGTAATCTGTGCAACTGGTGTGTTAAATGCCATAAGGGTTACCCATGCTGGACAGGCTTTGGTGGAGCTTCCTGATTAAGGCAGACTAGGAAGCCAGACAACAGAACACATTTAGATAACAGAAACGGCAAAGGAGGTTGAGTTTTCAAGTATAGAAATACAAAGGAAGAGGAACAGTTGTAAGCAGACACTGGTGATTGGGACATGGAATGTGAGAACCATGAATGTAGGAAA
>NW_006405335.1:0-1911 GCF_000299155.1 Elephantulus edwardii
TTTTTTTTTTTTTTTGCTTATTCTTTGACAGGCTCAGTAAAATATACAAACCATTGGTAAACATAAAAAGACAAAAGAAAGAGAAGGCACAAATAATTTGAAAAAGAAAATAAAGTGGTGACATCACAATAGAACCAGCTGAAATTTAAATCAGTAATAACATAATATTATGAGAAGTTGTATTCTGATAAATTTGAAAACCCAGAGGAAATGGACAAATTATCAGACACCCATACGCTACTCAGATTTACACAGACAGATGTAGAACACTTGAACAGATCCATTATGAAAAAAAAAAATTGATCAGGTCATAAAAAGAATTCCCCCTCCAAAGCATCCTGCTCCAGATGGTTTCATTGGTGACACCTCCAACACATTCAGAGATGAACTATTACCAATTTTATTTAAATTCTTTAAAAATAGACAAAAAAGAACACTCTCAGATAAGCAAGCTAAACTATAATACCAAAACCAGGTGTCGCATTAACAAAAAGAAAAAAAATATATAGATCAATACCTCTCATGAACATAAACACAAATATCCTTAAAAAATTCCTGTACGTAGAATCCAACAGTATATAAGAAAAATGATTGACCATGACCAAGTGGGAGTAATAATGGTTTCAACATGAGAAAAGCCAATCTATCTAATTCATCATTTTAACAAAACAAAGAACAAGAGCTATATGATCCTATCAATTGATGCGTAAAAGTAGTTAGAAAAAAATCCAACATCCTTTACTGAAAAAAAAACAAACAAACAAACCACTACCAAAATAGCAATAAAAGGGAATTTCCTCAACCTAATGAAACTATATATGCAAAACCATGAGACAACATCAGTCTCAATGGAGAAAGACTAAAGGCATTCCATTGTGAACAGAAAACAGACAAGGATTCCTGCCTTCACCACTTCTATTCAATATAGCATTGAAAATACCTGCTAGGGCAATTAAACAAGAGAAGGAAGTAAGAGGCATCCAAGTTAGCAAAGACATGGTAAAACTGTTGCTATATGCAGATGGTATAATATCGTACACAGAAAACCCCAAAGACTCAACTAAAAAACCTTTAGAGGTGGGATATACAATCAACATTCAGAAATCAATGTTTTCTCGACAATAACAATAAAAGCATGGAAATGTAAATTAAAAAAGCAATACCCTTTACAATGTTAGTTGTTTTTAGATGTTGTCGAGTGGGGTACAACCCTGGGAACAACAGATCTAACCCCCTCCTACTTTGTGCCACCCCCACACTTCTTACACACTAAAGCCTTTTGCTGTGGTCACCTTCTCAATCTACCTGGTTGAAGGTATTCTTTATCTTCAACACTCTCCCTTTTCGAGCATCATGTCCTTCTCTGAAGGATAGTCCCCTCCTAACAGCATGCATGCTCAAAGTATGGAAGGCATACTTCATAATTCCTGACTCCAGAGAGCACTCTGGTTGTCCTTTCCCCAAGACATATTTGTTTATTCTTCCTGCAGTCCATGGGATGTTCAGTACTCTTCTCCAATGCCACAGCTCAAAGACATCAATTCTTCTCCCGTCATCCTTATTTATTGTCCAGTCTCAAATGCACAGCAAGTGATTTTCAAGGCCTGAATTAGATGCACTTTAGTACTCAAACTGACATAATTAATTCTCAATAATTTAGAAAGGTCCTTACTACAGACTTTACTAGTGCAATATGTTTTCTGATTTCCGAACTGTTGGTACCAAGGGTGCTGATTGTAGATCCAAATAAGATGACATTGTTGATAGTTTTAGTCTTTTTTTTTTTATCTAACATGATATTGCCTATCAGTTCAGTGGTAAGAATTTGTGTTTTCTTGATGTTGAAGTTCAATACATATTGAAGGCTGTATTGTTTGATGCCATAAAAGTCAGACTGTGACTTTACACATG
>NW_006405336.1:0-1916 GCF_000299155.1 Elephantulus edwardii
CCCTACTAAGCATGATGTCCCTCTCCAAGGACCTGTCTCTCCTTACAACATGTCCAAAGTATGTCAGACGAAGCGCCAGAATCCTTGACTCCAAGGAGTAGCCTGGTTTAACCCTCTCCAGGATGAATCTGTTTGTTTTCTTGGCAGTCCATGGTACATTGAATACTTTTCTCCAGCAACACAGCTCAAAGGCCTCCCTAGTCATTGTTACGCATCAGAGAGTTGGAGAGTGGGTAAGGAGGAAATTATGTAGTCCCAGAGTTTGGTAGACAGAGGGCGCGAGTGAAGGAATTAGGAAAGATCCAGTGGGGACCTAAAAAGACAAGGTGATAGAGGTCATAGATAAATGGTGTTTAATTTTATAAAACACAATGTATGGGAATGATTGTATGAAACACAGTGTGAATAAAGGATGTGTGAAGAACAATGTTAAAAAGAACCTTCTATTTCACAAATACTGGGAGTTACAAAGTGAATCAAAGAAAAGCATACATTGTTGCATTGACTTCTGACACCAATCACTTGGAGTTGATTAAAACTTGTAACTTAAAGGTACAAGCTGCTGTTGTTTGCCTGCCAGTTGGAATCAAACCAGAGCTAACTAACTGCCTAGAAGATTTTCGGAGGCAGTAAATCACACTGGAGGAGACTGTCCATCATTCTTCATCGTAGTTGGTGGATTTGAACCCTATGCCTTTGGAATTGCAACACAGCTTCTTGCCACTATGCTACATAGTTTTCCATAAGAATTTTTATCACTGCAGAAAATAATAGGAAGCTTGGGTTGCCCCAAACTACTCTGTCTTCTAACTAGCTATTATTGTTTCAGGCACCTAGTTTGTGGTAATTTGTTATGGCAGCCCAGGAAATTACTAAATTATCTAATGCAGGTCCAAGATGTAACCAACAGGAGTTCCAGAAAGAGACTTCTGAGAAACTGCAAGAATGTAATTTATCAAGGAAATCATAGAAAACACATCAAACCTCAGATAGCCATGAATCTTCATATTACAGAATGTACTAAAAAAAGATTACAATAAATAGATTTAGGGGAAAAGAGGAGATCCAGAAAGAATCCAAAAAAGAGGGAAAATACCTCCCAATGAAGGGCTAAAAATCAGACTAAGAATAGATTAATGATCTGTAATGATATTATATCAGAAAATAACACAATCTATTTTTAAAAAATTGTGGTAGAATGACTTGTATTATAGGAAGAAAAAATAATACAAACATGAACATCTACCTCAAACCATATGCAAAACTTAAGATGAGTCAAAATATAACAAAACAGCTAAAACAAAAGAGAGTATTTTCATGATTTAGAGCTAGGCAGGGTTTCTTGGGTAGAACCATTAAAGCAAAAACCATAAAATTTCTTTTCTTTTTTACATCAAAAGTCGTTAATGTTAGGGCTGGACAGGGGACCAAGGCGGAGAATGAAGAAGGCAAAGAATACACACATCAACAAGAAGAGTGAATGGTCTTGCCCACCTGGCTGAACCAATGGATGAACCATAAATAATAATAGAATGTCCCTCTCTTCCCTCCCTGAAGACCTTGCTATAAAAACCTCCCCAATACACTCAAAGCACAACTTCTTCTTCTGAATGCATCTTCAGAATGAGGAACCTCACCGGGAGCTCCCCTAATAAAACTGCTTTTAAGATTTCTCTCTTGTTCTCAGATCTCTTTCTTAAGTCTACAACTCAACAATTAAGAAGATAAAAAGGCAAGATGCACATCAGGAAGAAATATTTCCAAAACATATTTTTCAAAGAATTAGCAAGCAAAGCAAATGGAGAGCTTCCATAACCCATTTTTAAAAACTGGGCAGTGTTGCATCAGGATTGGTGGAAGATCCATCAACAATCTGCGTTATGCAGATGACACAACCCTGCTTGCTGAAACTGAGA
>NW_006405337.1:0-1827 GCF_000299155.1 Elephantulus edwardii
TAAGTTGTGCCAAGAAATCCGTAGGATAGCCAGCTGGCCAACTGACTAGAAAAGATCTATATTTGTTCCCATTCCAAAGAAAGGTGACCCAACAGAGTGTGGAAATTATCGAACAATACCATTAATAAGACATGCAAGCAAGATTCTGCTGAAAATTATCCAAAAACATTTGAACAATATGTCAACAGAGAACTGCCAGATGTACAGCCTGGATTTAGAAAAGGTCGTGGTACTAGGGATATTATAGCTAATGTTAGATGGATCTTGGCAGAAAGCAAATAATACCAGAAGAATGTCTATCTGTTCTCACTGACTACGTAAAGGTTTTTGACTGTGTGGATCACAACAAGCTATGGCTGACTCTGAGAAGAATGGGAATCCCCAAACATTTGATTGTGTGAAGGAGAAACCTATACCTAGACCAAGAGGCAGTCGTCAGAACAGAGCAAGGAGACACTACATGGTTCAAAATCACAAAGGGAGTCCATCAGGGATGTATTCTGTCTCCATACCTTTTCAATCTGTATGTAGAACATATCATCTGAGATGCTGGGCTATATGAGGAGGAACGTGGCATCAGGAATAGTGGAAGGTCTATTAACAATCTCCATTATGCAGATGACACAACCCTGCTTGCTGAAACTGAGGAGGACCTGAAGCGCTTGCTGCAGAAGGTCAAGGACAGCAGCCTTCTGTATGAATTAAAGCTCAACATCAAGAAAACAAAGATTCTCACCACTGGGCCAATTGGTAGCATCAGTCTGAATGGTGAAGAGATTGAGATAATTAACAGTTTTAGTTTGCTTGGCTCCACAGTCAACACTCCTGGTGTCAGCAACCAGGAAATCAAGAGACAAATTAATTTCATTGGGAAAGTCAGCTGTGAGGGACCTCTCAAGAGTACTGAAGAGCAAGGATGTCAGGCTGGAGACTAAGGTGCGCCTGATCCGGGATACAGTCTTCGCAATTACGTGCTATGTATAGGGGAGTTGGACAGTGAATAGGGATGATAAAAAGAGAATTGATGCCTTTGAGTTGTGGTGCTGGAGAAGAGCGTTGAATATACCATGGACTACTAGGAGAACAAACAGGTTTATCCTGGAGAAGGTGAAGCTGGAATGCTCCTTGGAATCAAGGATTCTGAAGCTTCCTCTGACATACTTTGGGCATATTGCAAGCAGGGACTGGTCCTTGGAGAGGGACATCATGTTTGGGAGAATGGAGGGACAGCGCAGGAGAGGAAGACCCTCGATGAGATGGATCGATTCTGTGAGTGGAGTGGTGGGAATGAGTGTGTTTGAGACAGCGAGGTTGGTACAGGATAGAACGGCCTTTAGGGCTCTTGTATATAGGGTTACTATGAGTAACAAGGGACTCGATGGCACATAACAACAATGACAACAACCATCTCAGACAAAAGTCCAATAACAAAAGTTTACAGAACACTATAGGACCTCCACAATAAAAAGATTACTCAATTACAAAATGATCAAAAATCATGGAAAGATTTTTCACAGAGGAAGACATTCAGATGGTCAACAGGCATGTGAAGAAATGCTCAAAATCACTGGCAGTAAGAAAATGAGAACCACAGTGAGATAATCTCTCACCCTAGGAACACTGGCAAAGTTTAGCAGGACAGTAAGCAATAAATGTTGGAAAGGATACAAAGGTATTGGAATTCCCATACACTGTTGGTTGTTGTTGTTGTTGTTGTTATGTGCCGTCGAGTTGTTTCCGACTCATAGCAACCCTATGCACAACAGCCCTAAACCCTGCTCTATCCTGCACCAACCGCACTGCCTCTGACACACCCATCCCAATTAC
>NW_006405338.1:0-1915 GCF_000299155.1 Elephantulus edwardii
GAATTGATGCCTTTCAGTTGTGGTGCTTGAGAAGAGTGTTGCATATACTATGGACTGCTAGGAGAACAAATAGGTTTGTCTTGTAGAGGGTGAAACCAGAATGTTCGCTGGAGTTAGGGATTCTGAAGCTTCGTCTGACATATTTTGGGCATGTTGCAAGGAGGGACTGGTCATTGGAGGGGGACATCATGTTTGAGAGAGTGAAGGGACGGCGCAGGAGAGGAAGACCCTCAATGAGATGGATTGATTCTGTGAGTGGAATGGTGGGAATGAATGTGTTTGAGACAGCGAGATTGGCACAGGATAGAACGGCATTTAGGGCTTTTGTACATAGGGTCACTATGAGGCGCAAATGACTCGATGGCACATGGCAAACAACAACAACAACTTCCTCCAGTCTGTTGTGATGTCACCTCTATAATTTCTTAATCAAATTATCTGTGTATTTTTTTATTTGTTATGTTTTTCAATTTTATTGACTTTTTAAAAAAAAACCAGCTCCTGGTGTTTTTGATAGTTTCAGTGGTTTTTCTGTTTTCTATTTCATTGATTTCAGCTCTTGTCCTTATAATTTCTTTTCTTCTAGAGGCTATAGCAGTAGATTGTTGTTCTTTTTCTAGATGATGAAGTTGTTGAGTTAGATAATTGATTTTTCTTTTTTCCCCTCTATTTCTTAAATTTTATTAATTTTAATGAACATTTACAGAGATTTTGGATTTCCATTCACTCACTGTTGCACTTTTCTCCCTGCCCACCTTTCCCCCTCGCTTAGCTCCTCTCTTTGAAAAGTTAAAGAAAAATTTCTTCATTGATATTCAATACCCCCGCACTCTCCCCCTCCACCCTGCCCCAAATACACTCCACTATGCAACCTTGATTCTGGACTCTTATAATAACCATAATACCCAATCATATATCACTTTTAAATTGTTCTCTCCCTCATCTGTTTCAATGCAGTATACATAATTTATCCTGTTTTTCTCAGTCTTACCCCAACCCTGATGTTAGTCCCATTCTACAACAGTGGCACTATGCAGTATTTGTCTTTTTATGACTGAGATATTTCACTCAGCATAATGTCCTCCAGGGTCACCCATTTTGAATAGTATTGCATGAGTTCCTTGTTTTTCAATGCAGCGAAGTATTCCATTGTGTGAATACACCACAGCTTCTCTATCCATTCATTAGTTGATGGGCACTTAGGTTGTTTCCAGCTCCTTGCTATTGTGAACAAAGCTGCAATAAACATGGGTGTGCATATATCTGCTTGGGTGGCAGTTGTGATTTCTTTAGGGTATATTCCCAGTAGTGGCATTACTGGGTCAAAGAGTATCTCTATTTGCAACTTTTTGAGAACGTGCCACACCACTTTCCACAGTGGATGCACCATTTTACACTTCCACCAACAGTGAATAAGGGTTCCAGTTTCTCCCCAACCTCACCAGCACTTGTTTGCTGTTCTGTTAAATTTTGATATTTTTACTGGGGAGAGATGATATGTCATAGTTGTTTTGGTTTGCATCTCTCTTAGAGCTAGGGATTTTGAACATTTCTTCATGTGCTTGTTTGCCATCTGAATGTCTTCTTTGATGAAGCGTCTGTTTATATCCTGTGCTCATTTTTCAGTTGAATTATTTACCTTTATCTTGTGGTTCTCAAATATTTTACAAATTCTAGATATAAGTCCCTTATTTGACATGCCATTACCAAATACTTTCCCTCAGTCTGTGGCTTCCCCTTTTATCCTGCTGGAGAAGTTTTTGAATGTGCATAGGGATTTGATTCTTAGAAGGTCCCATTCATCTATTTTATCTTCTCCTGGTTGTAGATTTTTCAGGACACTTGGAAGACTTTTTATGTTGTGGATTAGGACTACTAGAGTTCTTCCAAGCTTTTCTTTAATGAAGTTTATAGA
>NW_006405339.1:0-1806 GCF_000299155.1 Elephantulus edwardii
GGGCGGCGGCATGCGTTCCCCCGGTGTTGCCCGGTCTCGGAACAACTCTTAATATGACTATTTAAATGTAAGCATGAAGACATAAAGCAAAAAAAGAGGAAATTGAAGATTTTAATAAAATTTTACATCCAAACTGATGAAATATGAAATTAATTATGTTAATAATAATTGATGTAATAAACTGATTAAGAGTGCTGAGGTCTTTCCTTCATAGAGTCGTTATGAGTCATCTATGACTCAGCAGCACTTAACAGCAACAACAACAAACTGATTAATATAGTATAGTAATATATAAACTGATGAGAAGAACACTTAAAGAAAATATTATTTTAAATACATACTGAGTAGTTCACCAATGAAACTCATGTTTCTCTTTGTGTCCAGTGTTCCAAACACAGTTTGTATTTAAATATTTTGAAGTATGGAAACTGAGTACAGTGAATTGTTCTCTGGGTATGATGTTCCTAGTACACAATGGAGAATATGAATTTGTTATCAATTTGATTATTTATGCATATAACATGTTTACAAATAAACTGTGATATTATCAAGTTAAAAAAACCAACCAAATAAACATACAAACTCTGGAGCACCCACTATATTGAGTCATTTGATGTAACTTGGAACAGATTCACATCTACACGGAATTACAGAATCATTATCCTTTTGTGAAAATTCACACTTCAGAAGACAAAGCTATGTCCTGGCACCAGGTGAAAGAAATGACTGCTTAGTGAAAACAAGCTGGAATACGAGGCAGAAAACAGACAGGACTCCTAAGCAATAAATTCCAGCAACATCTGATACTAAATCATGGGAGAACTTGTAATTCTTTTTTGGTATTCTTTAATCTCAAAGAAAATATAAATGTATTTCAATGCATTCACGTAAGGCCAATATATAGAAAAAGAACCAAGGCAAAATTCGGTTCTAGGTCTGGAGATATTGGAGTCCATTAACATTGGAGAGAATGTTGTATTGTTGTTAGGTAGCATCAAGATGAGTAAGATTCAAAAAAGAAAAAAGATGAGTAAGATTCATAGTGACCCTACGAACACTAGATTTTAATCCTCACAGCAACCCTCAAGTTACTTCAGGACAGCAAACTGACAAATAGTATTAGACTAATAAGAATAATGACACAGAAGCAAGAATATAAATACTTAAGTTATAAAGTAATTAATGTTATGCAGATAATCCCACTGATACAACAATCTAACAGGTAAGTGTTGCGCCTCAAACAGTAAATCATGCTTACGAATATTATGTTACATATGAATATCATATAACCACTTTTATCTTGAAGAATTCTATTTCATGCTTATCAATTAGTGTAAACGTATAAAAATTAGGCAAACTTCAAGATGTGTTATGAAGAGTTTTAATTTTTAAATATCATTAGAAGTAATGTAGCACTTTGGGCATCACAAACTTTGGGCAAGTTGCTAGAAGAATGTGCTAAGAACATCATACTTGAAAATGTGGAGGGTCAATGAAAGAGAAGACCTTCAATGAAATAGATTGACACGGTGACTCAAATGTGTCAGAGATGATGAGTAAGGCAAAGAATAGGACAGGGTTCAGATCTGTTGTTTCTAGGGTCACTATTAGTCATTTTACTGGTCTGTACATACCAAAAATAACAACCTTATTTAACAATCCAAATTACTTCATTTTGTTGAAGTAAGTACACAGTTGTTGTTGTTCTGTGCCGTCGAGTTGCTTGCGACTCACAGAGACCCTATATACAACAGCCCTAAACTCTGCTGTCCTGTGCCAATCACACCGTCTCAGATACACCCATCC
>NW_006405340.1:0-1909 GCF_000299155.1 Elephantulus edwardii
CTGTACAGCAAATGGACAGACCAGTGCTATACCACTTAGAAGAATGTTTGACCAAAAGCAATTAAAACCAGGCCCGAGAGCCACAGATCAAAATCACCCAGCTTTGGTTTGGTAACATAACTTTCTATCCACTAGGCCAACAGAGCTCTTTCTATGTTGTTGTTGTTGTTAAGTGCCATTGAGTCATAGACAACTTATAGTGACATGATGAACAAAAGACCTGAACACTTGTATAACTATGGCTTAGCTGTATCTAATATGTTATAGCTTACATATATACCTGCTTGCTTGTTTATCATTTGTCTTATGAGTATGGTACTTGTCTGTGAGTTTGCTGTACTGGATGACTTGACTTCCTAGAGACAGACTAGGAAGCAAAACTGGTCATCTACTTCTGAAATAAAAGAGGTTCAAAACCCCTATGAACCATAGAGGGACACAGACATAGTACTAGTGGTAGAGACCAGATTAGAAGTTGCTCAAAATGAGGGGAAGCAGCTACAGACACCCATTAACAATTGGCACATGGAATCCACTAAATATGAATGTAGGAAAACTGGAGTTTCTAAAAAATGAAATGAAATAGATAAAGGCTGGTATTCTAGGTATTAGTGAGCTGGAATGGACTGGTTTAGTCATTTTGAATTAGACCACGATGCTCTAATACGCCGAGAATGAAAAAAATTGAGGAAGAACAGTGTTGCATTCATAGTGAGAAAAAGACCATTTCAGGGGAGCTCTGGTGGCCTAGTAGCAAGAAACTGCACTGCAATTCCAAAAGCGTGCGGTTTGAATCCACTGGATGCTCTGCTGGAGAAGGAGGGGCAATATCCTCTTGTGCCAGTTGGATCAGATTCGAAGGTACACAACAAGAAAAAGAAAAAAGAAAGAAAGGAAAGGAAGGGAGGAAGGGAGGAAAAGAAAAGAAAGAGAGAGAGAGAGAGAGAGAGAGAGAGAGAGAGAGAGAGAGAAAGAGAAAGAGAAAGAGAAAGAAAAGAATGAAAGAAAAAGAAGGAAAGAAGGATGAGGGAGGGAGGGAAGGAGGGAGAGAGGAAGGAAGGAAGGAAAGAAGGGAGGGAGGGAGGGACAGACCATTTCAAGATCCATCTTGAAGTTACAATGTTGTGAGTGATAGGATACACATACAAGGAAGACTGTTATTCAAGGAAGACTGTTATTCAAATATATGCACCAACAACCAAAGCCAAAGAGGATTGAGGATTCCTACTAACTTTTGCAATCTGAAATTGATAGAACATGCGCTTAGGATGCATTAATAGTAATTGGTGACTGGAATGCAAAAATTGGAAACAAAGGAGGAGAGTTGGTTGGCGACAGAAATGAGACTGGAGATATAATGATTGAATTTTTAATAACCGGTGACTTACTAATTGCAAATACATTCTTTCAAAAAACATGAACAGCAACTACACACATGAACCTCATATGATGGATTTCACAGGAATCAGACTGATATGTAGGAAAAATTCTTGGAGAAACACAGAAGTCTAGAGCAGGACAGGTGCTGACTGTGGAAAAGACCATCAATTACTCATGTGCAAGTTCAAATAGAAGCTGAAGAGAATCAAAACAAGTTCACTAGAAACCATGAATAGAGACCAATTATTGTACTTTGGTGGAAGCTTGCAAGCTTTTATGATCTCAGTCAGTATGCACTAAATTAGGCGGTAGAACAGAACCACTAAACACGTAATCAGGTCAATTAACTGGGATGACACCACCACCAAATTACTTGATGTAGATAAGTGAGCATATCCTGTGTGTGTTGTATGTGCTTGTTGAAACATTTCATCTGGTATTCCGTCCGTTCCTGGAGCCTTGTTTTTTACCAATGCTTTCTGGACAGTTTTGACTTTTTTTCTTTAGTACCATAGGTACTGAAGCATCG
>NW_006405341.1:0-1907 GCF_000299155.1 Elephantulus edwardii
TAGCCATCAATATGGCTTGAAGCTCAATATCAAGAAAACAAAAATTCTCAGCACTGGGCCAATTGGCAGCATCATGATAGACGGTGAGGAGATTGAGATTATTAACAGTTTCAGTTTGCTTGGCTTCTCAATCAACCATCTTGGTACCAGCAGCCAGGAAATGAAAAGATGAATTGCACTGGGAAAGTCTGCTGTCTGAGACCTCTCCAAAGTGCTGAAGAACAATGATGTCGGTCTGAAGACTAAGGTGTCCCTGATCCAGGCCATAGTCTTTGCAATTACATCAGAAATCTGGACAATGACTAAGGATGATAGAAGGAAAACTGAAGCCTTTTAGCTGTGGTGCTGGAGAAGAGTATTGAATATACCATGGACTATTAGGAGAACAAACAAGTTCGTCCTAGAGAGGGTGAGGCTTCTCAGAGACAAGGGTTCTGAGGCTTTGTCTGACATAATTTAGACATGTTGCAAGGGGGGACCAATCCTTGGAGAGGGACATCATGCTTGGAAGGGTGGAGAGATAGCACAAAAGAGGAAAACCCTCTATGAGGTGGATTGATTCAGTGACGGGGGTAACAGGCATAGGTGTGTCAGAGGCAATAAGATTGGCACAGGATAGAGCAGGCATTAGGGTTGTTGTACATAGGGTCTCTATGAATCACAGGCGACCTGACGGCACTTAACAACAACAACTACACAAAGACATTTGTCTGTGTGGGTCATAACAAAGTATGGCTAACATTGAGAAGAATGGAAATTCCAGAATATTGTTTTATGATGATATGAAACCTATACCTAGACCAAGAAGCTGTTGTGTGAACAGAGCAAAGGAATACTGCATTACTTAAAATCAAGAAAGATATGAGTAAAGGCTGTATCCTTTCTCCATACTTATTCAGTGCTGAGCAGATCATTCAAGATGCTGGACTTTATGAAAAAGAATGTGTCATCAAGATTGGAGGAAGAAGGGAGTGCTGGTGGCCTAATGGCAAGAAGCTGCACTGCAATCCCAGAGGTACAAAGTTCAAAATCACCAGATGCTCTGCTGAAGAAGGGGCAATCTCCTGTACCACCAGTAAGATCTGATTTAAAGGTATACACACAAAAAAGAATAAAATAATTTTAAAAAATTTAAAAAGAAATTGGAGAAAGACTCATCAACAACCTGCATTATGCAGAGGACACAACTTTGCTTGAAGAAAATAAAGAAGACTTGAAGTGCTTGCTACAGAAGATCAAGGACTACATTCAACATGGATTACATCTCAACATCAAGAAAACAAAAATCCTCACCATTGGGCCAACAGGCAACATCATGATAGATGGAGAAAAGACTGAAGTTGGCAATGATTTCATCTTACTTGAATCTACAATCAATACCCTTGGTACCAGCAATCAGGAAATCAGAAGATGTATTTCATCAAGAAAATCTGCTGTTGAAAAGGCATTTGACAAAATCCAACACCCCTTCCTGATTAAGATACCCAGCAAATTTGGAATAGAAGGGAATTTCCTCAACATAGTGAAAAGTATATATGCAAGAGCCAACATCATTCTCAATGGAGACAGACTAAATGCATGTTCCTTGCTAACAGGGACCAGACAAGAATGTCCACTGTCACTTGACTTGCCCTCTAGAGAAAGCTGCCGAATATGATGACATCAAGAAAGTAGTAAATCAGGCATCAGAAGGGTCCCTCAAGGGCATCCTGGGATACACTGACAACCAGGTTGTCTCCTGTGACTTTAATAGTGACACCCACTCTTCCACCTTTGATGCTGGGGCTGGCATTGCTCTGAACGACCACTTTGTCAAACTCATTTCTTGGTATGACAATGAATTTGGCTACAGCAACCAGGTGGTCTACCTGATGGTTCACATGGCCTCCAAAGAATAAGATCCCCTT
>NW_006405342.1:0-1901 GCF_000299155.1 Elephantulus edwardii
TCAAGTTTTCTGAGATTCCCATTCTTCTCAGAGTCAGCCACAGTTTGTTGTAATCCACACAGTCAAATGCTTTGCATAGTCAATGAAACACAGACATTCCTCTGGTACTCCCTACTTCCAGCCAAGATCTATCTAACATAAGCTATAATATCACTAGTATCATGGCATCTTCTAAACCCAGCTTGCACTTCTGGCAGTTCTCAGTTGATGTGCTGTTCTGGTTGTTTTTAGATAATCTTCAGTATAATCTTGCTTACATGTGATATCAATGATATTGTTTGATAATTTCCACTCTCAGGAACAGGTTTGAGGCCTTGAACTCTAATGAGTGAAGACCAGATGAGCTGTGGGTGGATATCAAGAATATCATCCAGAAAGAATCCAAAAGCTCATTATAAAGACAGATGAGGAAGAAAAGACCAAGATGGAAGTCGAAGAGACTCTGAATATTGCACTCAAGCACAGAGAAGCCAAAGCAAAGAGAAGAAATCAAGATATTAAGGAGCTGAACAGAAGATTTTTAAAGGGCAGCACATGAAGACAAAGTGTTATAATGAAATATGCAAAGAGCTGGAGTCAGAAAATCAAAGGGGCTGAACTTGCTTAGCATTTCTGAAGCTGAAGGACCTGAAGAACAAATTCAAACCTCGAGTTGCAATACTTAAGGATGCTTTGGACAGATTATTAAATTACACAGGAAGCACTAAAAAAAGATGGGAAAAGTATACACAGTCATTGTACCAAAAAGAATTTCATGAAACAACATATGAGCAAGAGCCTGTGGTGATGAAGGAGGAAGTTCAAGCTGCTCTGAAAGAATTGGCAAAAAATAAGGCCCCAGGAATTGAAGGCATACCGATTGGCATATTTCAACAAACAGATGCTGCCATAGACATGCTCACCAAGTTGTACCAAAAAATCTGGAGGACAACCACCTGGCCTACTGACTGGAAGAGATCTATATTTGTTCCCATTCCAAAGAAAGATGACCCAACAGAGAGTGGCCTATCTTAGAAAGACCGAAATCTAAGACTCCTCAGCTTCGCTTGTCTTGCAGGCAGAGGAACTCGTTCCCCTTGGGTTCTGGCTGCAAAAAGGCTGCAGGAGGCGCTCTTCCAGCCTCCACTCCCATATTTCTTTACTCGCCAGAGCAAGTGAACCGAGAGGTCTGTGCACATGGGGAGGTCGGTGAGTGTGGGAATTATCCGCTTCTGGAAATCCCCCTGTTCTCTCCGCCTCTGCAGAAGAAGGAAGACTGCCCAGTTTTTCCTGTTCATATTGTTGTGAGTTGGTTAAATTGACTCATAGTGACTCTATGAGTAAAAGATCTAAATCCTATCCTGTCTAGAGCCATCCTCACAGTCTCTGGCACACTTGACCCTATTGCTGCAGTCACTGTGTCAACCCATCTGGTCGGGGTCTTCCTTTCTTAGGCCATCCTTCCCTCCACCTTCCCAAGCATGATATCCCTATCCAAGGCATAGCCTTTCATAGCAACATGCTTGAAGTATATGAGGCTAAGTTTAATCATCCATGCCTCCAAATAGCACTGTCTGCATCTTTTCCAAGACATATCTATTTGTTCATATAAGGTTGAAACCAAAGAGATTCCATATTACTGACCTCTAACCCTACCCAAATAAGTCCCTGTGTTCCAGGAAATAGTAAAAAAACAGTGCTAAAAGAATGGGATATTTTGGGGGTAGGGGGTGGGGTTTGGGGAGGTGCGTGGGGGATTGTGTACCAATGAGGGAGTTTTTCTTTTGCTTTTCAAGGAGAGGAGCAAACGAGGGGGGGAGGGGTTTGTGCGGGGAGAAGGGTGCAACAATGAATGAATGGAATTCCAAAATCTCTGTAGATGTTCATTGAAATGAAAAATAAATAACCTAAATTTAAAAAAA
>NW_006405343.1:0-1905 GCF_000299155.1 Elephantulus edwardii
CGGGGGAAGAAGAACAAACTGGGGAGGAGGGTAGAGAAAACAGTGCAACAATGAAGGAATGAAAACCCAAAATCCCTGTAAATGTTCACTAAAACTAATAAAATTTAATAATTAAAAAAAATGGGTGACCCTGGAGGACATTATGCTGAGTGAAATATCTCCGTCACAAAAGAACAAGTACTGCACAGTGCCACTGTTGTAAAATGGGACTGGCATAGGGATTGGGGGGAGACTAAGAAAGATGGGATAAATTATGTATACTGCATTGGAAAACAGATGAGAGAGAGAACTGTTTAAAAGGGATATATGATTAAGTATTATTGTCATGACAAGAGTCCATAATGAAGGCGGCATAGAGGAGTGGACTTGGGGGGAGGGATTGTATAACAATCAAAGAATTTTTCTTTTACTTTTCAAAGAGAAGAGTTAACTGGGGGGTCAGGAGTGGGCAGGGAGAAAAGTGCAACAATGAATGAATGGAAAGCCAAAAGTCTCTGTAAACTTTGATTAAAATTAATAATAAAAAATGAAGGGAAAAAATTGGCTCTAAAGTACAATAAAAAAGAAAAAGAAAAAAGTCATTGTGAATGTGAATGAAGAATAGTGTGTAAAACACAAAGTATACAAACTTTGTAAGCAAATTAATATAAAATTTAAAAAATCATTGTGGGAGGAAACCAAAATTTCCAATTATTATTGTTTATTTTTATAGTTCTTCTTTTAACTCTCCCAATTTTACCTCAATTATTTTTCTTTTCTATTTTTGTCTGTGTGGAGGCTTACAAACCATACTGGATTTTTATATAAACATTCATAGGCATTTTGCATTAAAATATTACAGTTGATTAATGTAAGTAATTAGTTATAATGTCTAATCAACTCCACATTGTGTATCGCCTTCCCCTTCACCTAATTATTAATCTTCACTCCCCTCTCCTTTGCTTTCCATTCCTGCTATCATTCCAAGATGATTCTACAATCATGCAAACTTTTCCTTCTGTTTGTTGTTGTTGTCAAGTGCTGTCAAGCCATAGGCTACTCATAGCGACCCTATGAATGAAAGTCCTCAACATTTGTGTGATTTTCATCCTTTCTGCAGGTTCACAGGGTTTCCACAGGCAAGCTATTATGGAAGTGGATGCCACTCCTGTTTCCAACCTTGTTTTAATAGGAGTGCTCCACCAAACACTGTCCACCACAGGTAACCATTAACGCATTTGACACATCTGTGTCACAGTGTTCAGCTTCACAGCAACCACAAGTTACCTCTGTAGGACAAGTGAACACACCAGGGCTATACGACCTAGAAGAATGTTTAACCAAAACCAATTACAAACAACGGCCTTTGAGCCCTACAATATTTTACCATTCTGGCACTCCCAAATGCTGGCAAATTCTGGACCAGAGACCCCCAGTTCATCTGACAAGTCTGCTCTGCTGATACCCAATTGGGGCCTTATATCATAATTGTCTTTTCTGTCACTCAGCATAAGGTGCTCTAGATACAGCCATGTTCTTCAGTATTTCACAAATTCCTGATCATTCTTTAGTGGTGCATAATACTTCATCGTGTGAATGCCCCATAGTTTTTTTAGCCATTCAACAATTGGTGAACACTTAGGTTGTTCCAACTCTTGGATATTGCAAATAATGCTCCATTTATTGTGGATGAGTGTATACTAGTCTGTTTCACTGCTCTTATTTCTTTGTATATATAGCTATACAGCTAGAGCACTCTGGTGGCCTCATGGTAAGAAACTGCACTTTTTTTTTAATGTATCGTTGGACTCTATTTGCCAGTATTTTATTCAGGATTTTTGCATCAATATTCATGAGAGATATTGGCCTATAGTTTTCTATTTTGGTGGTGTCTTTTCCTGACTTTGGTATCAAAGATATGTTTGC
>NW_006405344.1:0-1905 GCF_000299155.1 Elephantulus edwardii
GTTTTTAATCAACATGTATTACCACTGAAAACAGGTGCCTCGGGTATTTCAGGGATTGTGGGGATGGTACATGATAAGACAGTGTCCAGATCTGATGTTCACAGGGTCACTGTGAACTGCTTGACTTGATGGCACATAACAACAATAACACCACCACTTATTTATATAAATATTAAAACAATCTGTGAAAAGGAGCCTTGTCCCTTTATAAAATGTTACAGGGTAAACTCAGGGCCCGAGCCCACACTCGGTACACTCTATTTTCTATGCACAACTATTATTGATTGCCATCAAGTTAAACACAATCCTATGAACAAAAGGCCTGAAAGCATTCTATAACTATCTTCATTTATCAAAGATCACAGAGTTTCCAGAGGCATGTCGTTTAGAAAGTGGATGCCACTCCTGCTTCCATATACACGATTAGGTGGGAATAATAAGCTAAAAACAGAAATTAGAGAGATTCCTGACTTCAAATGAAAGACTCAAAAGTTTTTTACTTTTTTTTTCCTTAAAGAAACAACAATCTCATGGGCAACTAAAGATAAAATGTGGGAAGTCTACGATCTGATTTTCTTATATCTATTATCTTAATTTCTTTTTTCTCCTTTTTTTATTAATTTCAATGAACATTTACAAAGATTTTGGATTTCCATTCATTCATTGTTGTACTTTTCTCCTCCCCCCACTGTTTTATCTCTACTATCTTATATCAGCTCATATATTCCTATATTCTTTCAACAAGCCCTCCTCTTGACCATCAACACCATCTCTCATAGCATTTATGCAGAATAAAGGACATGAGATTGCTCCCAATGTAGCCTAAAACCACAGCTAGAATTTTAAATGTTCCCATGGGAAGGAAAACTATCCAACTCAGAAGCCAACTCCATGGAGCACATCATACAGAGATTCCCCAAGTGGAAGCTGCAACACTGAAGCAATCCCTAGCAGTTCTTCTACCTAAGCCTCTGAAAAATTTAAACTTAGGCAAGAAATAGGAAAAAGACTAAGGTAGAAAAATCACTGTGAAGAACAGCTTTCCTAAAACTTCACTAGGGACGCTGTACCCATAGGGGATCCTTCCTGGACTACAATCAAATTCTGACTGCCTTCTCTTTATCTCTCAAGATCATTATAAAGATAAAGAAATGGGTTATATGACAGGCAAGTTCTAGTTCTGGCAACCATAGAAGCCTTTGAGTGGGTCCAAATCTAAAGCCCCAAATACCTGTATAGAAATGTTTCTCTCCAGGCAGAAAAGTTCTCTTTGGCTCTACCTATGTAGCTAACTGAAAGCAAAGGATTCTGACATTATCATTAATCACATAAGACACAGAACCCCAGGTCCAGCAGAAGTCAACAAAATCTGGCTCATGAATATGTCTAAGATGCCATGGGCTTGATAGCCCTAACAACTCACTACCCCAGGTACTAAACATTGTATTAGTAAGGACTACAACCCAACAGAGAAAAATATTCTTCCTGAAAAATCTACATCAATTATCCCAATAAGGGCCCCAAAAAGCTGACAAAGCATTCTAAGTGCAATGGCTCCAAAGATAGTGAGAGGTAGAGGAGTCATGAGCAAGGGATCTCAGGAAAACAAGCAGCATCTTCAAGTGTAACTTTTAGACATTCCAGCCCACTGAAGAGGTAAAAAGCCAGTCCTTGCATCCTGATGCTGCTACTTCAACAGTCAAAAAAGTCACTGCCTCTCTCTTAGAGCTAGGGATTTTGAACATTTCTTCATGTGCTTGTTGGCCATCTGAATGTCTTCTTTGGTGAAGTGTCTGTTCATATCCTGTGTCCATTTTTCAATTGGATTATTTACCTTTATCTTGTTGTGGTGCTCAAGTATTTTATAAATTCTAGATATAAGACCCTTATCGTACATGTCATTAC
>NW_006405345.1:0-1893 GCF_000299155.1 Elephantulus edwardii
TCTAGGCCTCTTCTATTTTGCATGACTACTTCTGATAGGGATGTGAGGGATTCTTCTAGCTGCGAGATTGAGTTTTCTATGGCTCGTAAGTCTTCTGCCATAGCCTGCTTTAGTGCTCGGAAATGCTGTTGCTCATCTACTAAAGCTTTTGTTCCTGTTCCTATGCCTGCGGCTATCCCTCCTATCCCTAGTAAGATAGCGAGGGTAGTGATTGGCTCTCTTCTATAACGGGGTGTTAAGGCATTGAATTCATTCTGAAAGTTCTCATCAGTATAGTAATAGACTCTGGGAAAAAGCTGAAATAGTATACAATAATCAGAAGAGGAGTTAAAGACAGAAGTAGCTATGCAGGGGGTAAGCCCAGTATTACAGGCCCACCACAAGCTTGGCTTTTGGGGGACTAAATAGGTATCTCCTCCGGTGACATTTCTAACAGAGCTACAGTAAGAACGCAGACTCTGGGGCGGGGAGCCTATACAGGTACCATTTCCACTGACTTCGGAGAGAGTTAGTTTCTTCGAATGCCATGGACAGTGATCGCTGGTATTGACAGTGAAGGAACCTGATATAGCTATACCTTCGTAATAAGGAGGGTTGGCAGCTAGACATAGCCAGCACTCCGTAGTAAGGTTGGGATTTGTTGCATTTAGGGCACTGAAAGCTCCCTGAATCAAGCTGAAAAGTCTACCCTGTACTGGAGAGGGAGAGAAGGAAGGAGAGGTTAGAGGAGGGGATGTGGAGGTTTTGGGAGGGTTACGTGGTGGGGCGAGGGGATAGTGTTGAGGGGGTAAGTTCTCTTCTAATTGTGGAAGGACTTTATTTGGACCTATTGCTAGCTTAAGCCTAACATTCTCTATTTTTTGGTATATGGAAAAAGTGGTGCCTGGATCATAAGAGGACTTATATAACCTGATACCCCAAGTCTTTGGGGTGTTCCAATCTTGTTTTTGTCCTTTTGCGGTAAAGGAAATTTGAAGGTAGGGGTACCATTTATTCAACCCTGTGGAGGATAGATCTCTTTTTTGATACACTACAGGTGTCTTAGGATTACAATTGTCATGTCCACGCACTCCTAGGGAAGTGACAGCTATAAGATCTGGGGAGAGGGGGTGGCCAAGGGATGTTTCCTGTGCTTTCACATCCCCATTTGGAACAAAAGAAATTATAAGCTCCTCCACAGCCTCTCTCCCGCGCTTGAGCAGCTGGGCAGACATAAAATTCTCCAGCAGTTTGTCCCCAAAAGCTACAAGGGAAGAATTTATTACCCGCTATGGTGATGTTGGGGAACCAAGTTTTCAGAGGACAGACTTTGCTCTGGGAATAGATTTCTTCCCCATACTCATTTGTAATTACCCAGGTTAACTTAAATGGTTGGTGGGGATTACTTGCACTTTTGGTGACGGCGGAGACGCAGCCGACAAGGATTATCAGTCTTTTCCAGAGTCCATTCTTCATCTTCATTGGCTGGGGCTGGCTTAACATGAGAAGCATGGATCCAGGCGGCCACTCCGTCCACTTTAATAGCTGTAGGGGTGGTCAGCAGGACTTGATAAGATCCTTTCCAACGGGGTTCAAGGCTGCTGGTCTGGTGTCGGTGGACTAAGACGCTGTCTCCAACCTGGAAATTATGTGGGAGGGGGGGCATTTTTCATTGTAAATCTCTCTAAGCATTGGCCAGGTCATCTTTTGGCACATCTCCAAAGCTTTTAACCGGATTATTAATGATGCGGAATCAGTAAAACTGGCATCACTGTGCTTCATATTCATACTAGTAAGAGGGGGTGGCCCTCCATACAGGATCTCATAGGGGGTAAGTGACAGGATCCCTGGGGTGTTCCGCACTCGGAACAATGCAAAGGGAAGGAGAGCAATCCAATCTTTTACGCCGGTCTC
>NW_006405346.1:0-1901 GCF_000299155.1 Elephantulus edwardii
AATGTATACTGCATTGAAACAGATGAGGGAGAAAACTGTTTAAAAGGGATATGTGATTAGGTATTTTTGTTATGACAGGAGTCTAGAGCGAAGGCTACATGATGGAGTGGACCTGGGGGAGGGTTTGTAAAACAATGAAAGATTTTTTCTTTTGCTTTTCCAAGAGGGTAGTGTACTAGGGGGTAAGGTTGGGAGGGGAGAAAAGTGCAACAATGAATGAATGGAAATCTAAAGTCTCTGTAAATTTTTACTGAAATTAATAATAAATTTAAATAAATTTTTTAAAAAAATCACAATTAAAAAAAAAACCAAACAGGTAGCAATGAAACAAGTGTGCTCGTGGTATAGGAGATCTAAAGCAGCACCATGATTGGGTCCTAGTGACAACTCTGACAGAAGCATATTAGAAGGCCCAAAAGGTGGAGAGCTTAGAGCTTCAGCCTTATAGTATAAAGTAAGCTGGGCTCTTGAAAATGCTTCTGTTATTAGAGAGAACTATACAGATATTTTCATAATAAATAATAATTGTGGCAGCTGAAGGATATATGAGGATGAAAAGCAATGCGAATAAAAGTATAAAGGAAAGTAAAAGGCAAATGAGAATTTTAAAGGCAAGGCTGCAGTCTTATAAATACTTCCAAATCCTCACATTAGAACATTTCACTCACTGCTGAAGAGGATTTATAAATAACAATGCAAGAGAAGGAGATTCTAGAGGTGAACACTGTAAAACAAAAAACGTGCACTGAAAAATCATCATTCTTTATAAATTTTCACTCAACTCACACTTTAAAAAGGGTAGACACATTTTATTAAGCATATTTATCTTATTAATAAAATAAGCACAAAATAAGTTTTACTGCTGTTGTTCTTCTACCGTTTTTACCTGTCTGCCAAGATGTAAGGGTGAGAGGTCTGCCATGTGAGAGGTCGAAACTTCATAACTGTAATAAAACGGCCCAGATTGTGAATCTCTTGGTTTTGATATTCGCCATGTACCATTCCAGAAAGGTAGAACAATTTGGCACCCTATTAAAAAAGGGTTAAATTGCAATTAAATTCTTATCAACATTGCACTAAAACAGAGACCTAAGTCAGGAACAATTCTAAGGATGATTTCCAGCAAGATGGTGAACCAAAGCTTCCAGAGTCTATAGGGTTCAAGATTCACCCTCGTAGGCCCAATTAAGGGCATAAGTATTTTAGTTGCTTAAGTGATATCCTAAGTTTACATCAGGTTAGTGGCATCTCTCTGGAACGTTGCACAGAGGAGGACAGCAAGGCTCCTAACAGTGAAGAATTCTGTGGCCACATGGCCACTGGAGCATCGGGACAGATAAGAATGTAACTAGAAGTTTCTCATGACTCCTGAAGTTATGTACCCAAAATACACTGGCTCGTGCCAAGGGTACAAAGACAAAACAGATACACCAAGCCATCCAGAATAAAGACTCTATAAATATATAAGTATATAAAGGAAATATTCAAAGGGCTGCAACAGATTTATTAAGACACAGAAGTGAATCAAACAGAAATTATTTGTTCACTTCTTCTCCACATTATGTACAGCTGAAAATTAATATGTTATTAGTTAGTACTCAAACATTTTTTATCTTCCTACCGGGTAGACTTCTGTCCAGAATCTGTGTTTTAATCGCTTCTTTGTCTTCTTTAGTTGCTTATTATGCTTGAAAGAGTCTAGATGGGTGAGAACTCCCATAATTTTTGGAAAGCCATGTACTTGACAGATATTTAGAAATTCAAATGTTTCCATTTCAAACCCAAAGCTGGCATCTATAAGCATCAGAACCTAAAAAAGAGAACAATTTCTCAGAGAAGCTACCCAAAATAAGTTCAGGGTCGGCAAACTGTAATCTGGGATCAAATCTAGCCCATCACTG
>NW_006405347.1:0-1900 GCF_000299155.1 Elephantulus edwardii
GAAGAGGCCATGGCACCACAGATATCATAAGATAGGTATTATGGTATAAGATATAAGATGGTATAAGGTGGTTCTTGACTGAAAGGGAAGAATATCAGAAGAATGTCTGTCTATTTGTGTTTTATTGGCTACACAAAGCCATTTGACAATATGAACCATAAGCCAGAACTAACTCACAGCTGACCCATCATTGGGTTTCCAAGGCTGGAAATCACACAGGAAGAGATTATTCATCCTTCTCATAAGAAGCCCCTCAGGGTTCTCAGAGGTGCAGGCTTGGATTAGTAGCACAACTCCTAAATAAACAAGCAATTTCTGTATAATGTGATACATGCAAATAAGAATTATGCTTAAAATTCTATGCCAGTACAATAAGCATCATTCCCTGTAACTTAGAGTGGGATGCGGGTATCAAATTCTCTGCTAAGACCTTCATAGTTGCTGGGGAAAAAAGAAAGATGCACAGATAATAATCAGTCTCTGTCAGTGAAGGTAAGTGAATCCCAGGCCTGGGGGCAGATGTGACGAATGGCAGCAGCTAGAAAGAGCTTGTCCTATTTCTAGGCCTCTTTCCAATAAGCCCAGGAATCTGTACGTGGTCTGAAAGATTAATGTTCTTGTCGACCAACCACAACGTTTGAGATTCAAGTCAACCTAAAATCACTCAGAAGGGAGCCCTGGCGATCTACTTCAGAAAAATGAGTCACTGAAAGAAAACTTTATGGAGCCTAATTGTACTCTGATGGACACGGGTTCACTATGAGTCAGAATCTACTCTTTAGTGATTGGTTGATTTCAGAAAGACTGTGTACAGAGAAATGAGAATTGGCTCAGGAATCTGAAGAAGGAATGTAGAGTAATTTCAGGGAATAAACTGGGAGTCAAGCTGACAGGTGACTGAACAAGTGGGCATAAAGGGAGAAATCCAAGAATACACTAAACTCCCTTGGATGATGACATATCTTAGGGAGCAGAGGATGATAATGAAATAAAAGCTAACGTCTGCCTCCCTCCCCACCCCCAAAAAAATGTTGCAGTGAAGAGAAGAGAAAGAGAAGGTAAAAAGGTATAGACAGGAACTTAGGGTGATGTGTACAAGATAAGAGAGGCATAAGCAAGTTTAAATGTTGAAAAGAAGAAGTCAGAGTGAGGACAAAGAAACAAATATTGATCAAGGTGCCTAGTGTGGGAGAGTCTGGGAACATGAGAACAGGTGGAAGCATCAGTGTCATTCTTGGGAGAGGAAGAGGAAGAGAAAGTAGATAAGGTGGATAAACCCAACCAACAGTGACCCTCTAGGACAGAGGAGAACTGTGTCACAGAGTTTCCACAGCTATAAATCTGCACAGAAGCAAACTGTGACATCTTTCTCCCAAATGGTGGACAAGGTGGCAAGACTTAATTTGATTCCGTTTCAAAGGGAATAAGGAGTTCAGTAGGAGAGTAGATGATTTGCAATTTGTGTGAAGAATATTAGAAATAACCACAATGACTCTAGGAGGATTATCAGAAAGTGTGGGAGACCCAGAGGTGTTGAAATTTGTAAATACCAATCATAAGTGGTTTCTGACGTTCTACAGTGAGTATGTGTGTGTAAGAAGGACGTAAAATAATTGGTTTGTTCCATGTCAAGGGCTTTGTTAGATAAGTTATCATCAAAAGACAATGAGACAAAAGATTCCAGAAAGAGAATGGTTGAGATTACATTGTGAAGGTAAGAAGTAAGGAGCGGCTAGAAGGTCCTTGTTACAGGGAACTGAGAAAGGATTTCTCTTGCCTCACTCTCAACTCATAGAGAGAACCGGCGGGAGAACGTGCTCCTGGGCGGAAGGGAAGCCGGGAAGCTGCGCACCGGGCCAGAAAGGAAAACATAATCTACACAGGAGTTCTACAGGACACG
>NW_006405348.1:0-1861 GCF_000299155.1 Elephantulus edwardii
CAAGGAAGGGGAGATAGAAGATTTTTACCAACTTTTACAATCGGAGATTGATCGAACATGCAACCAAGATGCATTGATAATAATGGGTGACTGGAATGCAGTTTTCATTAGATTAATTTTATTTCAGAAGGTATCAATGATATTCCCCGTGGAGATATGCAGGAAAACAATTAGAAACATCGAATGGAACTACATGAGGGAAATCAAAGCTAGGGAATCCATTTGAGAAAAAGTACATTAAAATAGAAAGTTATTTCCGAATTCCAAACATGTTCATTCCCTAATATCTATAATTTATTCTGTGAACTTAACCTTCAATACCAGGTAGTTCTTTATATTTTCTTACTGCAGTCTTTCATTACAACCTTCATAATAATAGCAAAGTGAGGTCAAATATCAGATCCCTGCTGGGAGATAACTTAGGCCCTTTGTCTGATATAATCTCAGTACCTGACATCTTATAGCCCTTCAGGGAAATCCAGGCAACTACTTTCTTTAATGTTAAAAATTTAGCACTTTAGCCTGAGCTGTTCTCTCCTCTCCAGTGATCCAGAAAACAGAATACTTTGCCAGCAACTCATACTGATTCCTGGGGTGTTAAGATCCAAAGAGAAGGAGGGATATGTATTTTTCTTTGCTTTTGTAGAATGTTTGACATGTACCTGGAAATATGCCACACACCGTACTGGAGAAAAATAACAGACTTTTAAGTCAGGTCTTGTGGTTAAAAATTTTCTTTATTTACAGAGTAGTTACAAAGCTAGTTACTTAAACTTTCTTAATTGTTGATTCTTTGACACTCTGAGAAAATAACACACACTTCATTGAGAAGTTACGAACAATACATGTTGCAATACTATATTAGCATAGACTCAGCATAACATATGCTCCATAAAGGCTAATAATGACAAGAAATTTACTTAACACTTACTAAGTGTCAGCTATTGCTTTGAGTAATACTGAAAGTACTTGTTCATTCAATCCTCACATTACTGCTAAGAACTAAGTAGAAAATTATTATTTCTATTTTAGATAAGAAGAAACTAAATAAAGACTGGTGTACGTAACTTGAACTAAAATTGTACAGTCAATGAAAATATAGCAGGAATTAGAATGGAGACAGATTGGCTTCTGAATCTGTTTGTAAACAGTATGGTATACCATTATCATTCATATAGCCTATGATACTTCTTTGATTACTATTATTGTTGATAAAGTTTCCATAGATTACTATTAATGTAGGGACTTAATATTTTTACTTAATACAACTTTATATTTATCATTTTTGTTAACATTAATACCACTTTTACATAATACTGTTACCTACAATTACTACTTTCACCTAACACTATTTTGACAGTTCATTACAAAAAAAAAAAAACCAACCCCAAAACAAACAAAATAAAAATCCAAAAAAAACCCAAACAGAGAGAACTGAAACACTAATGGAGATTTGTACACCAATGTTCATAGCAGCATTATTCACCATCGTAAGAACATGGAAACAGCCCAAATGTCCAACCACAAATGAATGGATTGAAAAATTGAATGGAACACTATGTAGCACACAGGAGCAAGGATTTTGTAAATTTTTATCTAAATTGGGAGGGACTGGAGAGCATTATCCTGAGTGAACTAACTCAGTCCCAACAAGGATAGATAGTATATAAAACCATTATTGTAGAAATTAATATAAAGATCCAAGAGGGGTGGGAGAGGCTTGAAGCAGAGAGATGAGGATGTGCAGAGGCGGGGATGGGAATGCGTAATCATGGGGTGAGGAAAATTAGAAAAATCTACTCTTGAAAACAATGTATTAGACACCCTTGCAGCTCTATGACCCACAACCCCCATCTTCAGG
>NW_006405349.1:0-1899 GCF_000299155.1 Elephantulus edwardii
GGAGGGACAGCGCAGGAGGGGAAGATCCTCTATGAGATGGATTGATTCGGTGACTGGGGTAATCGTGATGGGTGTGTCAGAGGCAGTGTGGTTGGCGCAGGATAGAGCAGGGTTTAGGGCTGTTGTGCATAGGGTCGCTATGAGTCGAAAACGACTCGACGGCACATAACAACAACAACAATGTCAGGTGGATCTTGGCTGAAAGCAGGCAGAAGAAAGATGTTTACTTGTGTTTTGCTGACTATGCAAAAGCCCTAAGAACAGATGATCCTATGAACTCTAATCTGAACCCTATTCTACTCTAAGTCAATCTCACAATTTCTGACACTCTGGAGTCCAGTGTTGCAGTCACTGTGTCAATCCACTTGTCAATCCTTCCACCTTTCAAAGCATGAAATCCTTCTCCAAAAAACAGTTTCTCCTAACAACATGCCCAAAGTATGTGAGATGAAGATTTTCCACCCTTGCCTCCAAGAAGCACTCTAGCTACACCTTCTGCAAGTTGTATCTGTTTGTTCTTAGGGCAGTAAGACATCAAAAATTTGATACATTAGAGTTCTATAGGTCAAAAGTCAGATCTGGATCTTGTTGGATTGAATTAAAGGTTGGCATAGCTACGTTCTTTTTCTGGAGATTTCATTCTGTATCCTTGCCCTTCTAATTTCTGAAGGCTCCCATTTTCATTATTTCATGCCCACATTCTCTACCTTCACAACCAAGAACAGCATGTCTCCTTTTATTTTTTCATCTCTCTCTAACTGCAGTCCAAAAAGAGAGTTCATTTTTAAAATTCTTCTATGATTATATTGGAAATATCTCTCTTTATTGGAGTGAGATGATATCTCATAGTTGTTTTGATTTGCATCTCTTTTAGAGCTAGGGATTTTGGACATTTCTTCATGTGTGTGTTTGTCACCTGAATGTCGTCTTTGGTGAAGTGTCCGTATCCACACAATAGAATACTATGCTGCATTGAAAAACAAGGAACTAAATATTATTAAAAATGGATAACCCTGGAGGACATTATGTTGAGTGAAATATCTCAGTAACTAAAGGACAAATACTGCATAGTGCCACTGTTGTAAAGCAGAACTGGCATCAGGGTTGGGAGGGAAATTGAGAAAGATGGGATAAATGATGTATACTGCATTGAAACAGATGAGCGAGAGAACTGTTTAAAAGGTATATATGATTATGTATTATTGTCATGACATGAGTCGAGAACGAAGGCTGAATAGTAGGATGGACTTGGGGGGAGGGATTGTATAACAATTAAAGAATTTTTCTTTTACTTTTCAAAGAAAAGAATGAAATGGAGGGGAGGGCTGGGCAGGGAGAAAAGTGCAACAATGAATGAATGGAAATCCAAAAATCTCTGTAAATTTTCATTAAAATTAATAATAATGATGATGATGATAAAAGATCTCTTTAAAACACTAAAAAGCAAATATGGCACTTTGATGACTTAAATTTTAATGACTGAACTCATGACATCATCGTTGTTTCATACACAGGGAGCTCTGGTAGCATAATATGAAGGGTGTTGTGCTGCAAACCAAAAGGCTGTATCTCCAGTGGTTTGAATCCACCAACTTTCCCTCATGAGAAGGATGGGCAGCCTCTGCTCATTGTCATTCACAGCCTTGAAAACCCAATGAAGGGCCACTATGAAAGGGAACTGAGTTTTTTATATGTATGCAAAAGGTGAACAATGAAAAAGGAAAATCAAAAGAGAACTAACACATTTTTTTTGTTCTACAATTATATTTTACTAATTTTCATAAACATTTACAGAGATTTTGGGCTTCCATTCATTCATTGTTGCACTATTCTCTCTACCCTCCTCCCAGTTTGTTCTTGTCCAAATGCCACAGTGCTTGTCAAAGCCAGTTCTGATTA
>NW_006405350.1:0-1898 GCF_000299155.1 Elephantulus edwardii
TGGTGCTGGAGAAGAGTCTCCATGGTCATAGCATGGATCACCAAGAAAACAAATCAGTCTGTCTTGGAGAGAGTGAAACAAAGTTTCTTTTTGGAGGCTAGGATTTTGAAGCACTGTCTCATATACTATGGTCACTTGGCCAGGAGAAGCAAGTTTTTGAAGAAGGACACCATGCTTGGAAAGGGAGGGACAGCATAGGCAAGGAAGACCCCAGATGAATTGTATCAACGGATAAGTCACCACAGTAACTGGGTCAATGGGGGTAGGTGTGTTGGAGTCAGTGAGTCTGGCTTAGGACAGGGTAGACTTCAGAGCTTGCTGTGAGCCACAGGTGACTAGACAGCACATAACAAAAACATGAGACTGACTTATATCATTCAGCTTAAAGCTTTCTAGACTCTCCCACATTATATAGTATTTTACAAAATCTTTGTTCCTTTGTGCTGCAGAGTATTCCATTGTGTGAATGTACCACAATTTCTTAATCCATTTGTTGATGGCCAGTTGGGCTGTTTTCATTTTCTTACTATTGTGAATAATGCTGCTATAAACAGGTATACATATCTCTCTATTCATGTCTCATTTCTGATTTCTCTGATGCATATTTCTAACAGTGGAATAACTGTGTCATATGATATTTCCATCTTCAACTTTTTAAGGAAACATTGCCTTCCAGAGTGGTTGTACCATTTTCCATTCCAGGGAACAGTGTAGAGAGTTTTAATCTCTCTGCATCCTCTTTAACATTTATTGCTTACTGTCTTACTAAATTTTGCTATTGCTACTAGTGTGACGTAGTATCTCACTATTGTTTTGATTTGCATCTCTCTGATTGCCATTGATTTTGAACATTTCTTCATGTGTCTGTTTGCCATCTGACTAAAGGGTGGGGGAAATGGGACATGGGGGCACAGGGTCATGAGCATCTCTCTGCGAGTGCCAGAGGGAGTAAGAATAACACATCCTTCCCTGACCCAGATCAGAAAGCAGGTAAAGAGACCATGGGCCAGCCCCATGGTGCTTCTAGAGACACAGCAACAGCAAGAAGTTCATTTATTTGTTGCTGACTTGCAGTTGTGGTACTGAAAATGGGGTTTATTAAGGAAGTAAGTTGGAAAGTGAAGGAGGCAAAGAATATCACCAAATACAAGTCCAGGTTTTAGCCCAAGTTTGAAGCCACAATTGCTCTATTTGCCCAAGCTCTAGTTTCAGTTCAGCAGTAAAATCCAAACCATCCAGCAAGGTTTGTCTCAGAGCAGTTATAAGTCAGCTTCTCCTTCAAGCATCTGACAAGAACAGCAAAAACCTTTCACTGTGGCCAGCCAAATGCAAGAAGACTCAGATCACACCTTGCCACAGTTTCTCCACAGCAGTGCCACAGTCCCTACACCACCATCACCACGTGGGTCTTGCCACGAACGTTTTGCTTCAGACTCCCTCGAGTCTTGCCACCACAAATCTTGCTCACCTTAAGTCTCGCTGCCCAGTGTGGAAGCACGCTGCCTCTTCTTGTATCCCCAAAGCTGTTGATGATTTGCAAGACTATGCTGATTTGCAAGATCATGTGTCTGCAGTTAAGGTAGCTGGAGAACAGAGGGGGCTAACTGTAATGGCTTTTTTGAAAGAGCCAGCTTTTAGGCTAACACCACACCATCAAATGTCTTCCTTTGTGAAGTTTTGTTGTTGTTCTTGTTTTTCAAGTCTTTTGCCCATTTTGCTATTACATTATCAGTATTTTCCTTGTGGATGTCTCACAGTATTCTATAAACTTTCATTATAAGAGCCTTATTTGAAATGTCATTGTCAATTTTTCCACTATTCTGTAGCTTTTCTTTTCATCCTATTGTAACTAGTTTTTTATGCACACAGGGACTTAATTTTTCTTTCTTTTTTTTTTT
>NW_006405351.1:0-1896 GCF_000299155.1 Elephantulus edwardii
GCCCACCCTGCATGCCTGTGTGTTGTTGTTTTTTTGTTGTTGTTGATTGATTTCGAATCGAGCACGACTCATAGCAACTCTATGAACAAAAGGCCTGAAGCCCCTCCACAACTATCAACATTTGTCAAATTTCATAAAGTTTCTGGAGGCAAGTATTTTAGGAAGTGGATGCCACTCATGATTCCAAAGCTGTCATAGAATGTTATTGGCTGAGTCGCCTGCGATGCATAGAGACCCTGTGTACAGCAGCTCTGAACCTTCCCTGTCCTGAGCCAGTCTCACTAATTCTGACACACTAACCCCCATTGCCCCAGTCACTGTATCAATCCATCTCATCCGAGGTCTCCCTCTCCTGCGCTGTCTGTCTATCTATGCTTTCAAGCATGATGTCCTTCTCCAAGAACCGATCTCTATTGGCCATGTGCCCAATGTAAGTGAGGCAGAGCTTCAAAACCCTAGCCTCCAAGGAGAGGCTTTGGTAGCCCATAGTATGCTCAAGACTCTTCTCCAGCACTACAACTCGAAGGCATCTATTTTTCTTCTGTCATCCTCAGTCATTGTACAACTCTCTGAAGCATAACAAGCAATTGAGAAAACCATAGCCTGGATTAGGTGCACCTTTGTATCTAGATTGACATCGTTGCTCTTCAGTACTCTGGAGAGGTCCATGACAGCACAGGAAGCTATAATCTTTTATTATCATCATCATCAGTAAATGCTTCAAAGCTGCTTCATTTTCAGAAAGCACTCTTTTATCATCGGTATGTCTTAGATTGTTAGAAAGTCTTATTGTAATTTTGATTCTGTGTTCTTGCTTTAGCGTACCTTCTCAAATTGTTCCCACTGTGCCTAGATTAACTGAGTGTGGTGAAAGAAACAACGCTGATGCACTCTATTTTTTTCAGTTTTAAACTATGTGGTATTCACTTGTGCTTGAATATCTGCCTCTTCTTCTAGGTACAGATTCAACATGAGCACAATTATGCGTTTGAGAATTCACATTCTTCAAAATGATACCCATAATTCATTATAGTCTATAGTGAAAGCTTTTGAAAAATTGATAAAACATGTTTACGATATTTTATGCTTTGAGACAAGACCCATAGGACACACAGGCAAATGACATTTCATGTTTGACATCTTCTAAGTTTGGTTTAAACTTCCCCCTGTAGCCTACTGATGTACTGCTGTAGCCATTTTAAAAAAAATATTGTGCAAAATTTTGCTAGCATGCTAGATTGGTGATACATTTTCACATTCTATTTGATTGCCTTTCTTTGAAATGGGCACAAATATGTATCTATTTCAGTGAGTTAGGCAGGTAGCTATTTTCTAAATTTCTTTACACCAACAAATAGGTACTTTCAGCATTATATCCATTTGTCAAATTATCTATATTGGTTCGCCAACAATTCCATAAGACTCGGTTTTTTACTCATGCATTTAGTTTTGTTTGCATTTCTCCCTTCTGTCCCATTGATTTTTAAAATTCCATTTTTTCTTTTTCTTTCTTTCCCCCCTTAAGGTGCTATCCAATTGCATGCAACTCCTACCGACCATGTGAACCACAGACCTGAATCCTGTCCTATCTTGTTTCAACCTTATCATCTCTGATACTCTTGAGCCCATTGCTGCAGTCACTGTGTCAGTCTATGTTGTTGAGGGTATTCCTTTCTGTCTCTGACCTTCTACCTTTTCAAGCATGATATCCATTTCCAAGAATAGCATCTCCCAGGAATATGTCCATAGTAAGGGAGACAAAAATCCATCATCTTTGCCTCCAAAGAGCACACTGGCCTCACCTTTTCCAAACCATATCTGTTTAATCTTTGGCAGTGCATGGTATATTCAATACTTTTCTCCAACATCAAAACTCAAAGGCAATTCTTCTGTTAC
>NW_006405352.1:0-1894 GCF_000299155.1 Elephantulus edwardii
AACCATGCGCCTCTGGGACTGTAGTTGCAGCTCCTTGCCACTAGGCCACCAGAGCTCCCCTACAATTAGTTATATTTTCATTGCCAGCTTCATGATACTGCTTTTTCTGTTCCAGAACATTGAAACTGTCTCACTTTTTTTCCTTAATTAACCTATATAATTTAAAATATTTCTTCATAAATATTTGTATGTTAATTTCATTGCTAAAAATTATTTCTCCAATGGCATGAATAGCATTGGGGTTCAACTGAAAAACAAGTGTGTGGGCTTGAAGGTTGAGCTAAGCAAATGTCTCAGAACACAGTTGTTATGGGTTGAATCTGAATTGTGGCCCCTACAAAGTATGTGTAGCAAATCTTAACTTCTTAAATCTGAATTGTTCCCCCTAAAAATTAAGTGTGGCAAATCTTAACTACTATGCCTGTAGCTATAATCTCATATGGGAATGAAATGTTTTTGTTATGTTAATGAAACAGGATAAATGTAATTAATATGTATATTAAGTCAGTCCTTAGAGATATGAGATTAAAGTAAAAAAAAAATACATATTAAATTAACAAGAAAGCAAGTAGAAAGAGGTAAAGGAAGAGAGATACCAAGCCACATGGAGATCACTCGGAACAGAAATCAAGGAGACAAAGATTCTACTTCAGAGTTGACAGAAAACCCTCCACTGGATCTACCATGCTGAGTTCACACTTCTAGCTTTTTAATATCCGCGTAATGAATTTGTTTACTAAAGCTATCCACTTGTGGTGTTTCTAGTACATCAGCATTAAATGACAAAGATAACAGTGCAAAGAATAAGGATATAAAGAATGAGAAAAAAAATTTAAGTTTTGTAAGTAGATACAGGAACTCAAAAATCTATTAAGAGTCCTAGAAGGAGGGAACAAAGAAAATAAAGAGAAGATTAAAACTTCCTATCCATGCTTTAGGCTGTCCATGGGATGTTCAGTGCTTTTCTCCAACACCACAACTCCAAGGCGTCAGTTCTTTTTCTGTCATCTTTATCCAGTGTCCAGCTCTCAGATGCATAGCAAGTGATCAGAAAGATAATGGCTGAATCAAACACATCTTAGTCCTCAAACTGACATCATTACACCTTAATTATTTTGAGAGGTCTTTAGCTGCAGATTGTCCCAGTGCACTGCATCTACAAGTTGTGAAAAAACATCATATAATAAATGAAGAAAGCAAAATGTCATTACAAAGATAGGAAAGAAAAAGTGACCAAAATAGATGTCAAAAGAGATTCTGAAACTGACTTTTAGAGTGGGTAGAAGCTAAAGTGAAAGGGCAAATGATGAACTATGAAGAAATTTCAAAGGGAAATTCGAGAAGAGAAAGTAAAGGAGTATGACAAAATGTGCCAAGAACTGCAATTAGAGTATAAAAAATGAAGAACATCTTCTGTATTAACCTGAAAGGAGCAAATTCAAATCTCAGGTTGTAATACTAAATAATTCTATGGGCAAAATATTAAATGCTGCAGGAAGCATCAAAAGATAGAATGCACATTCACTATACTGAAAAAATTGGTCAACACTGAACCATTTCAGGGAGTAGCATATGATTTAGAACCAATAGTACTGAAGAAAAAAAGTCTCACCTGCACTGAAGACCTTGCAAAAGAATTAGGCTTCAGGAATTGATGGAATACCAGTTGAGGTTTTACAGCAAGCAGATGCAGCCTGGGAAGTATCCCATTGTCTAAGCATATAACTTGGAAGACTGCTATATGATGTACTAGAAGAGATGCTTATTTGTTCTTATTTACAAAAATGGTTATCTACCAGAATCCTGAAATTATAGACCAATACACTTAACATCATATTCAAGTAAAATCTTGAAGTAAAAAAATAGCTATATCAGTACGTTGATAAAGAATTGC
>NW_006405353.1:0-1838 GCF_000299155.1 Elephantulus edwardii
GACCCATGACTTGACAGCTTGCCAGAGATATTTTTTTCCCCCTGTGTCCAGTGTCTCTTAAGTTTACTTGTACTGTCTCCGAAGGGAAGGTGATGTGTCCTGTAGAACTCCTGTATAGATTGTTTTTTCCTTCTTGGCCGGTCTCAGCTTGTGCCCGCGCGGCTTCTGGCCCTGCTGGGTTTATAAGCAAGGATAAAAATCAAACAAATAGTAAATTCTAGTACAATTACATGCGATATACTACCTCTGAACACCCACTGGACTGTCAGCTGTGAGTGGGCTCCAACTCGATGGTACATACCAACAACAACAACAATGAAAGAGTGTTCTCAGATGTAGTTTTCAATAGCCGAAAGAAACCTCTGAAATACATCTGGAAATCATATGGATTGATAAATGAGTAGAAAATAGTGTGAGTAGATATGTGTATAAAGCTTGTTGTCAGGTGCTGTGGATTTCCTATGGTTTGTAAGGACCCTGTGAACAGCGGATCGGAACCATACCCCCTTCTCCTCTAGCCTCATGATCTCTTCCATGTCATGTCAGTTTGTTATGGTAGACACTGTATCAGTTTATCTTGTTGAAAGTCTTCCTTTATTTCACTGGTGGTCCTTTACCTTTTCCAACATGCTGTCTGACAACTGGTTCTTTCTGAAAATATGCCTAAACTAAGTGAGATGAAGTTTCACCATTCTTACCTCTAAGGAGGAATTTTAAAGACAGATTTGTTTCTTTTTTGGCAGTCCGTGGTGTACTGGACATGGTAAGCTGACTGGAAGACACAAAGCTTGAGGTTAGACCTGAATTGTTTCTGTAGAAGATTCCCACATTCTTCTGATTTTTATACCCAACAGATAGATGGGATTAATGGATCAGGTGATCCAGGCCATGGTCTTTGCAATTCCTTGCTAGATATCAAAGAGCTAGACAACGAATAAAGATGGCTTTTTTTTTTTTACTGAGGAATATGGATGATATATGCTATATGATATAGAGAGTCTGGATTTTGTTATCTTCCTCTGAAGATACTGATTTACTTTTAGGATTAGTTCATTTTTTAGTTGTTTCACCTTTAACTTTTATCTATTAAAAGGCCAAACTGTACTTTTAACTCCTATGATTTGAGAATAATCAGTTTTTAATCTCTGCCTCTGGTGCAGGGTTTTAAGGAGGTTTTGTTTTATTAGGATTTGTTTGGTCTGGTGTCAATCTTGCTGTAGGGTATAGTCTTTAACTCTAACTCAGGATTTCTTTGCTTGCTGCCTGGGATGTGACCAAGGTCTCTGGTTGCCTCGTATTTCTGGACTCACGGCAGCCCTTGGGTGCAGCGTGGGACCATGCTCCTCACGGTTGTCAACGGTGTGATCATCTGAGAGCACATTGTCAGATCCGTCTCCTGATGTACCTCTGGTGGGCTCGAACTGCCAGCATTTCAGCTTTTGGATGGGTGATTAACCATTTGTGTCACTCAGGGATTCCTCTCCACTCTTGCCAAGCCAGAATGTCTACCTCCTGGACACTGTGTGATGGTTAGTCCCTATTCTAGTCTCTCTGGGTGATCTGTGAGCGGGACAAAGGATTCGTACTGCGTGGTGGCTAATAAAGAGGTTCCATGTTTGGGTCCACTCAGAGAGATCTCGGAAGAAAGGCTTGAAATCTGCTTCTGAAATATCAGCCAGTGAAAATCCTGTGGAGTGAAAAGTATTAGGAGCTATTGTTGTTGTTTTGTTGTTGTTATGTGCTGTCGAGTCGTTTGCGACTCATAGCGACCCTATGTACAACAGCCCTAAACCCTGCTCTATCCCATGCCAATCTCATTGCCTCTGACACACCCATCC
>NW_006405354.1:0-1841 GCF_000299155.1 Elephantulus edwardii
ACACCGGAAGGATGCAGTGGTATCAGACAGGAAGGCTATAGTTGTAGCAGACAGGAAGGCTGTAGTGGTAGCAGACAAGAAGGCTGCAGTGGTAGCAGACAAGAAGGCTGAGTCGCAGATCTCCCAGCAAAGTCCAAGTTTACAAAGATGGCGTTTCCCCACAGCCCTCTGGGAACTGTAGTCACTACCTGCAGTGGTAGCAGACAGGAAGGCTGCAGTGGTAGCAGACGGGAAGGCTGCAGTTTTAGCAGACAGGAAGGCTGAAGTGGTAGCAGGCATGAAGGCTGAGTCAGAGATCTCCCAGCAAAGTCCAAGTTTAAAAAGATGGCAATTCCGCACAGACCTCTGGGAATTATAGGCAGTACCTGCAGTGGTAGTAGACCGGAAGTTTGCAGTGGTAGCAGACGGGAAGCCTGCAGTGGTAGCAGACAGGAAGACTGCAGTGGTAGCAGACACGAATGCTGAGTGGCAGATCTCCCAGCAAAGTCCAAGTTTACAAAGATGGCATTTCCACACTTATCTCTGGGTATTGTAGGCAATACTTGCAGTGGTAGCAGACAGGAAGGCTGCAGTGGTAGCAGACAGGAAGGGTCCAGTTGTAGCAGACAGGAAGGCTGAGTAGCAGATCTCCCAGCAAAGTCCACGTTTACAAAGATGGTGTTTCCGCACAGACCGCTGGGAATTGTAGTCAGTATCTGCAGTTGTAGCAGACAGGAAGCCCGCAGTGGTAGCAGACATGAAAACAGTAGTGGTAGCAGACAGGAGGCTGCAGTGGTAGCAGACGGGGAGGCTGCAGTGGTAGCAGACGGAAATGCTGTAGTGGTAGCAGACAGGAAGGTTGTAGTGGAAGCAGACAAGAAGGCTGCAGTGGTAGCAGACAGGAAGTCTGCAGTGGTAGCAGACAGGAGGGCTGAGTCGCCTATCTCCCAGCAAAGTCCAAGTGTACAAAGATGGCGTTTCCCCACAGACGTCTGGGAACTGTAGTCAGTACCTGCAGTGGTATCAGACAGGAAGGCTGCAATGGTAGCAGACGGGAAGGCTGTATTGGTAGCAGACGGGAAGGCTTCAGTGGTAGCAGACGGGAAGGCTCCAGTGGTAGCAGACGGGAAGGCTGCAGTGGTAGCAGACAGGAAGGCTTCAGTGGTAGCAGACAGGAACGTTGAAATGGAAGCAGACAGGAAGGCTGTTGTGGTAGTAGACAGGAAGGCTGGGTCACAGATCTCCCCCAAAAGACCAAGTATACAAAGATGGTGTTTCCCCACAGACCTGTAGGAAATGTAGTCAGTACCTGCAATGGTAGTAGACGGGAAGGCTGCAGAGGTAGCAGACAGGAAGGCTGTAGTGGTAGCAGATAGGAAAGCTAAAGAGGTAGCAGACAGGGAGGCTGCAGTGATAGCAGACATGAAAACTGTAGTTGTAGCAGACAGGAAGGCTGCAGTGGTAGCCGACACGAATGCTGAGTTGCAGATCTCCCAGCAAAGTCCAAGTTTACAAAGATGGCATTTCCCCACTGACCTCGGGAACTGTAGGCAGTACTTGCAGTGGTAGCAGACAGGAAGGCTCCAGTGGTAGCAGACACAAATGCTGAGTAGCAGATCTCCCAGCAAAGTGCAAGTTTACAATGAAGGCGTTTCCGCACAGACCGCTGGGAATTGTAGTCAGTATCTGCAGTTGTAGCAGACAGAAAGGCTGCAGTGGTAGCAGACATGAAAACTGTAGTTGTAGCAGACAGGAAGACTGCAGTGGTTGCAGACGGGGAGGCTGCAGTCGTAGCAGACGGGAAGGCTGCAGTGGTAGCAGACAGGAGGGCTGAAACGCAGATCTCCCAGCAAAGTCCAAGT
>NW_006405355.1:0-1891 GCF_000299155.1 Elephantulus edwardii
GACTGGGATAATTGGGATGAGAGTGTCAGAGATAGTGCGATTGGCACAGGACAGAGCGGAGTTTAGGCTGTTGTACATAGGGTCGCTATGAGTCGCAGGTGACTTGACGGCACATAACAACAACAACATAGACAAGCTCTTTTAAAGCACAAAATAACCAACTATTTCTGCATTTATTTGATACACTATGTTAGTGGTATTTTGATGGAAGATATCAGATAGAAAAATCATTAAAAAGTACTTAAGTATACATTACAGTGCTTTTATAGTTTTGTTGTTCTTAACTCAGTGTCATTTTCCAGTAATTTAAAAGCGATTCTCCTCCTAGTGTAATACAGTTTTCACAAGTAGTGTGCTTGTTAGCTATCCTTGCTGTATTTACAAATAGAGTTATAACAACTGAGCACTTCTTTTTTAAAAAAATTATTATATTAAACATTGTTGTGATTGTTGTTGTTAAGTGCCGTCGAGTCGGAGGCGACTCATAGCGACCCTATGAAGGAGAGTCCTCGACGCTTGGGTGCCTTTCATCCTCTCTCCAGGTTCATAGACAAGCTATTATGGAAGTGGATGCCACTCCTACTTCCACGTATTAAACATTAAAATAACTTGTTTTAAATGCTCAGTAAAGTATGTCTATATACTTGTTATTCCTCCTTTTCTGAGACTCTCATGCTTTTGAATTTTAATTATCTTTAAATCCAGTGAATACAAGTGAAAACATACATGCCAAATACTGGGTCTAATTTTCTTTCATTTTATAGAGCTTCATGGAATAAGAAACTAATATAGCATAGATGAAGATTAAGTATTTCTGGGTAGTATGTTGTTGTTAAGTGCCATCAAGTTGTAGAAGACTCACAGCAACCCTATGAACAAAAGACCTGAACACTTGTATAACTTTTGTCATTTCTCCACGTTCATAGAGTTTCTGAAGGCAAGCCATTTTGGAAGTGGATGCCACACCTACTTCCACTTGTTTTAATTGAGAAGCTCCACCAGATACTGTTCATCATGGGTAACCATTATTGCATTTGACTCATCAGTAGCATAGTGTTTAGCATACAGCAACCACTAGTTGCCTTTGTACAGCAAATGGACAGACGAGTGCTATACCACTTAAAAGAATGTTTGATTAAAAACAATTAAAACCAGGCCTGAGGGCTGCAGATTAAAACCTTTGGCTTGCTTGGTAGCATAACTTTCTATCCACTAGGCCAACAGAGCTCTCTCTATGTTGTTATTATTGTTAAGTACCGTCGAGTCCTAGATAACTCACAGCGACCCTATGAATGAGAGACCTGAACACTTGTATAACTTTCATTGTTTCTCCACATTCATAGAGTTTCCAGAGGAACTGAATAGTATAGGCATAATAAACAGGGTTAAATTATTTATTAATATGCTTTATATGAACATCAGTACACTGGAGGAGTTCTGCATATTAAAAGTGTAATGCGATCAGCTGATCAGCTTAAAATTGCTTGGGGTTGGTTTTCTTTTTTTTTTTCTTCTTTAAATTTTTCTGTATTTTCAAATATTTTTAGAACTATTTATAGAAACATGGGAAAATGTTAAGAGTTATTAATTTCACAAAGCAAATAAAACTTAAAAACACAACAACAAACCAAACAAACCCAAAATTACACAGATTTGTGACTGGTGTGTTAAAGGTTAATGAAGAAAATTCAACAAAATTTAAAAAAGAGATGAAAAATTATAAACACCAAGAGCAACAAGAACTAGTGAAGAAGTTACAATAAAAATTTTTATTCAGGTTTGGTCAGTACAGGTACCAGATATATTGGAGTCACAGAACCATATGCATTAACAACATATTAACAACATACAACAATTTATAAAAACTCAGCAACTATGCACACAATTTCTT
>NW_006405356.1:0-1887 GCF_000299155.1 Elephantulus edwardii
ACATCTTCAAGGATATGAACATGTATGGCCAAGCACAATCAATAAGAGTGCATCTAAATTCCAAAATCAATCTCCATATTAGTCTATGTGTTTCCTACTGCCAAAGGGGCCCTTTAGAGTAGTAAGAGAAGATCTTCACCCTGAAACCCACAGTGTCCCTTTTCAGCAGGAAGTAGCTAAGAGAATACGCCATCCCCTAATATCTTATATCAATCACAACACTGTATTTCAGGATTGAACTTAAAATTGGCATTTTGACCATTCCTCTGTTTATCAGTCCCATTAAGTAAGCCATATGATTGTTTGATTTTTTTTTGCTAAAGCTAGTCCATCTCATCTCACTAATGCTTAGTTATGTCGATATTTATGCATTATATTTTATTTTTCACAATTTCAAATTTTCCGGTATTCAAGCTACATATATTTCATGTTCCAATTATTAAAGGATTTTGCCATTATGTTTCCTCATTTTGACTGATTTCCAATCTGGGATTTTCCACTACTACTATAACTATCTGCAATCCTCTGCTATTCATAGGATTTTCAAATATCTATTTTTTAAAGAAATGGATGACCAATTCTGCTTCTTTGTCTATCTTAGTCTGAGAGCTCTACTAATGCCTGTCAAATGTGGGTAATCCTCGTGGCATTTGACATATCAGTGGCATAGCTTTCTGCATCACAACAACACACAAGTTATCTCAGTCCAGCCGTTGACAGACAAGTTCTATACCAATTAGAACAATGTTGTCCTCAAACACAACCAACCGGTAATTTAGTTTGTAACTGTAGTAGCAAATCAGTCTTCACACCAGGCGTGAGGACCCAATTGATTTTTAATCACAAAGCTTCCCTCTCCTATCCCCTCAAAAAACCAGGTCCTAATTGGTTTAAACAAGAGGTTTAAACCAATTTAGTAGGTGCATATCTAATCATATTTAAAATAACTTTCACCTACTAAATCACAACTAATCATAACTGATTGCTAAATAATAAAAAGACCAAACAGTCCATACTTACTGTTGATTAAATATAAACAACCTAACTGCTTCAAATAAGAGGCAGTATAAAGTGGTAAGGTACTAAACTTAATAAAAAAAAGACAAAGAACAGACATATTTATAGATTACAAATATTGAAAAATATGATTAGATATGCACCTTCAGAAATGGAAGTAAATGTAACTGCAAATTAACAGAATTTACAATAGTTTCAGTTTACCAGCTGCTCCATAGGCATAAGACAGACAACTAAGAAAGTTTTACTCTAAATAATATATAATTTTCCCCTGAAGCACATTTTTTGTAACTCAATATATACTTTTAAAATATAACTATTTCATCCTTCAAGGGCTCTACATAAATATGTAGAATACATGTTTGAATACCTGAATGAATAAATGACAGATTAAGGAATGATTCACTAAATTCACCTTTGGTGAGTGTTTTCCATGGACATGTATTAGTCCCTGCTTTGTTGTTTTTTAGATACCTTTGAGTCATGTACGACTCATAGTGACCATTTGAACAATAGATTGGAGCCGTACCCTAAACTACACCATCACATAATCTCTCTTTAGCCTACCTTTGCTTTCTTTTCGTCTAAATGATTTAACATAACTTTCACCTACTTTCATCTCCTTATCATTATTTAATTTCTTTTCAAAATTTTTCTTTCATTTTATTTTGTGCTGTGGAGTACTGAGAAGGAAAACATCAGTGGTTCAAATCCACTAGCTGTTCAATGGAGAAGGACAAGCAGTTTCATCTCCTAAGGATTCATAGCTCATCAAATCCATGGAGGGTTTATATGAGTCAGAATCAACTATAACACAGAGGATTATTTTTTGTTATTGTTTTCTTAAGCACACTCTTTCCTTGTTTTCAA
>NW_006405357.1:0-1828 GCF_000299155.1 Elephantulus edwardii
TGGCGCAGGATAGAGCAGGGTTTAGGGCTGTTGTGCATAGGGTCGCTATGAGTCGCAAACGACTCGACGGCACATAACAACAACAACAATAAAAATTATATTGTTCACTAATTTCTGCCTTCTATTAGTTCAGCTGCTTCAGGCATGGGAATAAATATGGCACTTACTCCATTCTTAAACCTTTGATTAAAATTAGTGCAAAAGGAAATGCATATCCAATTTCTAATGGATACAGAGAACATTTATTTAATTCTTACTAAATCTATTGGTGATATTAATGTTTGATAATTTCCACACTCTGTTGGATCACCTTTCTTTGAAATGAGAACAAATATAGATATCTTCCGGTCAGTTGGCCAAGTGGTTGTCCTCCAGATTTCTTAAAACAACTTGGTGAGCACATCTAGGGCAGCATCTGTTAGGTGAAATACATCAATTGATATACTATCAATTCCTTGGGCCTTCTCTTTTGCAAATTCTTTCAAAGCAGCTTGAATTTTTTCCCTCATCACCATAGGCCCTTGCTCATACATTGTTTCATGAAATTCTTCTGTGTCTGCCAATTCCTTTCAGTACAATGACTCTGTATACTTTTTCCATCTTCTTTTAATACTTCCTGGCCACGTCAGCCAGAACACTGCGCCAGCCAGAACGCTGCACCAGCCACAAAGAGACCCGGGAAGAGCAACAGTCTGCCAGCCACCTCGTAACTCCAGAGGAGCAAACACCTTGTGACCCCAGAGGAGCGAAGACTACCTGCAACTGTGTGACGCCCCCCTACAGCCCGTGCCTGTGTGACTCCCAACACACAGGGTGCTGCTGCATAAACCCCCAGCAGAGTCCAAGCCCCTTCCTCTGCCTCTTGGTGGTAGTGTCCAAGCCCTGTGCTCCTTTCCCCCCATTCCCTTGCTTTCTCCCCTTCCCCCCCCTTGCAGCTCCACTACCATGCACCTCAGCCCCCGCCACAGCCCTGTGAGCCCAGGGCACCACCGTGGATCCAGCTATCAGCCTAACTGCTGTGGAACTTATTTGGCAGGAGAAAGGCCGGCAGGATCCTGACTGGGTTTACTGGGGCATTGCTGATTACCTGGGAGAGCACCTAAGGGCATGCCCACTCGTGGGGAATTTGGCCAAGCTCTCTTGGGCTACATCAACTGCCCAAAACAAGCCAGCCACTGGCTGGCTTCTGCGGACTCTGCAGACCAGCCAGAGGCTAGTGGATGGGTGGGAATTTGACCTTGACTTTTTGGATCCTGTCAGATCCAGGACTCTGCCGGAGCAGGGGCTGCTGTGTGAGGGCACCTGCATAAGTGCCACCAGGCAGGAAACACTGAGAAAACCATTGGATATAAAACGGACAGCAGGAATTTGAGTAGGGACCTCAATCGGGAGCACACTCAGACAGCAGAAGTTTGAGCAAGGTCCCCCAACCTGCCCTTGTGATCACCCCAATCCTGTGCCTGCCTCACCCCATTTGGCTCCACACAAGGGCGCACAGGTCTGGGCAATCAACTTGCCTTTAATCAGGAGCATTTTGACCTGTCTTACCAACAAGAGATTGTCCTCGCAGGCTCTGAACTGACATTTCTCTGAAGTCAGAAGTCCAGAGAAATGAACAAGTTCGGTAGCTGCCCAACTGATCTCAAGAGCACTGTCTTCAGATCAAGAACACAACAATGTCTCAAACAAAGCAAACTATCCCACACAATACACAAGAGCGAAACAAGATGCCACTCACAAAGGGTGACACAGTATCAGTGGATTCCATGAAGCCAAAAAGTCTGATGAAACTTTCTGACACAGAATTTAAAGAGGAGTGACTGAATAT
>NW_006405358.1:0-1887 GCF_000299155.1 Elephantulus edwardii
GAAGTCTCTCTCAGGGAGGAGTGATAGGGAATGGCAAAGGACACACCGACAAAGGAGATTAATCAGAACTGACTTTGACAAGCACTGTGGCAATTGGACACTTAAAACAGACATTCGGATGGCGGGGAAGAAGAACAAACTGGGGAGGATGGTGGAGGGAATGGTGCGGCAATGAAGGAGTGAAAGCCCAGAATCCCTGTGAATGTTCATTGAAACTAATAAAATTTAATAATAAAAAAAAATAAAGGGAGCTCTAATAAAAAAAAAAAGAAATTTAAATAAAAACACTAATGAGGCTTCATTTTTCATTCATTAGGTAAGCAGGTTTTAAAAATTCACAATATTCTGTGATATGGCAAAACTAGCTTTCCTAAAATTTTTGAGGGTAACGGATCATTTTTGTAGGGTAAAAGGGCTATTGCTTTTTGTTGTTTTGGCTTGTAGACGTTTGACTTCTGTTCTGACTGTAACTCTCATTATGTACATATAGTCTTGGTGGTCTTCCCTAAGGAAATGCAAAGGTTAAAATGTAGACTCTATCTAGACTTTAAATCTAGTGCAAGTACTCTTTAGACAATGAGAATGCTCAATTTATTGTACGTCAGAGATCACCAAATTGCTTCTGTAAAGACCAGTTAATATTTTTCACATTGTGGGCTATGCATTCTCTGTTGCAACTACTCTACTTAATGTTGTGTAAAATCAGTCATAAACAATATATAAATAAGTAGATAAAGAGGTATTCCAATAAAAGTGTTTATGAAAACACGTGGAGGATCAGATTTGACTAAAAGATTCTAGTTACCACATGCCCTTATGCTGAGATCTATGTTGTGTTGTTGATGGCAGGCGCCTCCAGGTCGGCTATGACTCATGGTGACCCTTCTGTGAAACTGTGCCCTATTCTGGGCCATCCTCATGGTGTGCCAAACCAGTTTCTTGAAGACCTTCCTCTTTTCCTAGATCTAAGCCTCTCTCTTTTTCAGTATGACATCTTTTTCCAAGAAGAGAGGAAAGAGGAGAGAGAGGGGAGGAGGGAGGGGGTGAGAGAAGGAAGGAAGGGGCAGGGAGGGAGGGAGGAAGTGAGAAAGGGAGGAAAAGAGAGTGGTGAGGGAGAGAGAGAGAGAAAGAAATCTGGACATCACGCTTGGAAAGGTAGAGGGTAAGTGCAAGAGAGGAAGATTTTGATGAGGTCAAGTATGCTGAGTATGGTGAGATTGGCTCAGGACAGGGCAAAACTTGGAACCATTGTTCATGGAGTTGCTGACAGCCATGGTGGACTCAATGACACCTAAAAACAACTCCAAGGAAATTTCCCTTTCAACTAACTAGCTGCTTATATAAGATTACAAAACACGGAGGAAATAAAATGGAACTAATGCCTAGTAGATTCCAAAATCTCTACTAAGCCACTGAGAATCAGGACCTAGCCAAACTGACCTCTACCCTTAACAATCACACCATCCCCTTATGTGTGGTGGCAAGATTCTGTTTCATTCAGGGGTGGCAGCACAACGCAGATGGGACAGTGGACAAAACCACATTAAACACCACATGCTTAGGAGCCAGCGCCGTTACAGTCAAGTATTGATTAGACCTTCCTGATGCTTGGCCTCTGGTCTTCCCTTGAATTTCACTCATTTTTGAAGTTTATTTAAAGTATTGACTCAGTTTTTTAAGCACTGACTCCAGTCAATACTGGCTCCTACACTTCCTCCAGTGTTAAGACTTTATTGGAAACTGTGAAAACAAATTGATAGAAAAGCAGTCTATGAGCAACCATGAAACATAAAATGGGGGTGGGAGGAATGCCCTTTGATCCACAAGCAGAAATGCGTTCAAACAGATACCCTCACACACACCCAAAGATATCACGCTGCCGCCCTC
>NW_006405359.1:0-1846 GCF_000299155.1 Elephantulus edwardii
AGATTATTCAAAGAAAATTGTTTCACTAAGCCTAATTAGCATTCAAATGGCAGAAGCTTATGTCAAGAGCAGCACAAAAAGGAGTCTTTAAGGCTGAGAAGAAAAAAGAAGCCCCCAAAAGAGAAATCTGTGCATAACAGTTGTTCTGAAACAATCATATAGAAATCTGTTCCAATTTTTGAAAAGTTGCACCAAGCTTTCTGTAAGTACACAGACCTTAGCCCAGAAAATTCACATCCAAGTTATTGAACAGGGGAGAATGTCAAACACCTCCAAATAATGCAGTCTTTCAAAAAATCACCAAAGTTAAAATCAGGGGACTCTGAGGGGGAAAAAAACACAAACACCCCAAAAGAAGACCAGATAGAGACAAGGGGTTATATTCCTTCAACAAACAAACAACAAAAACAAAAAATAACAACAACAAAAAAACACACAAAAAGCAAGGACTCTGGAAAAAGGCCTATTCGAGTCCTGGTGAGGGTCCTAAGAGGAACCGCCTTCAAGATGGAAAGATGACAAAACTTGCTGATTTATAGAATGGGACTGAAAGGGTCAAATTGAAAGGAGTTTTAATTTGGGTTTTCAGTGACTTCTGTCATCCCCATTGCCTCCCTCAAACATACACCTGGGACTCTAGGCAACAATGGCTGCTCGAATGTTTAAAAACACCTAAAAGCCAATTCTTCCTGAAATTCTCACCATTAGAGAAAAGGAGTGAAATGAAATTTCTTATACATGTCTGTCCCGTTAAAATAGAGTTGTCTGCTTTTAAAACAAAACTGCCTGCCCAAGTAACTTTTTCTTCCTAAAGCACAGAACATGCAGGTGGGAGTCTCTCATTAGCACATTTCTGACAAGATCTAATTCAAGTCCTGGGAAAACATAAGAAATAACCTGAAGAGGTAAAACATCAAATTTGAGTTCTGAATGACAATGGAAATGAAATGGACAGCTGAGTACTGCCAGCAAACAGTTTTAGTAAAATCATGGTTGTTTTAGCCTTGTTTTGAATTAAAGGAGCACCAGAAATAGGCTTAAACCAAGCCTATAAAATTGTGTTATCAGAAACTTTTTTCTAAGCCACTTTCCTTCACTTTCTCCTCCAGTACACCTCGTTTAAGTAACACCTCTGAATCCGTTTTTTTGGTTCTCTCTAGGTTTGTCCTCTTTCCTATAGGTAACCTGAACACTGAGTCTTGTTGGAGAATCTTAACCCTGAGAGCTGGTTCTTGAGATAAAAGGGGGATATGGTTGTCAGCTAAATAGCAGAGCTGAAGGGGGCTCAAAGTTCAGCCACCAGCTCCCACTGGACTCATTCATGCAAGTTAAAAAAAAAAAAAGTTCCCTCGTCATTTTTTTTTGTTTTAAAAGTTAAACAATGTTTCATTTAACCTTTAAAATAAGTAAAATCTAGTAAATTAAACACAGTGCTTCAGTATAGTTACTAGTAACTGATTTAATCCTTAATTCTGAGAAGTGAGAAAATAAAAACAGGACTTAACTCTTTAATCACGATAGAAAAGTTCAATAGCTGACTAACATTTTTTAACTGAAATAAAGTACTCTGGATGTGTTGTTGGTTGTTGTTGTTGTTGTTGCTATGTGCAGTCAAGTCGCTTGCAACTCATAGTGACCTATGTACAACAGCTCTAAACTCTGCTCTGTCCTGTGCCAATCTCATTGCCTCCGACACACTCATCCTGATAGCCCCAGTCACCGAATCAATTCATCTCTCAGAGGGCCTTTCCCTCCTGCGCCTGCCCTCCACCCTCCCAAGCATGATGTCCCTCTCCAAGGACAGGTCTCTCCTTACAACATGACCAAAGTATGTCAGACGAAGCCT
>NW_006405360.1:0-1867 GCF_000299155.1 Elephantulus edwardii
TTTAAAAATTGAGGTGGGCCTAACCTAAGCCATGGTGTTTTTAATTGCATCATATACATGCGAAAGTTGGACAATGAATAAGAGACGTAAGAAAAAGTGTGACTTTGAATTGCAGTGTGGCAATGTGTATTGAATATACATAAGAGAGCTGGACAATGACCAAGGATAATAGAAAAACAGACATTTTTGAGTTGTGGTGCTGGAAAAGAGTACTGAAAATACTATGGACTGTTAAGAAAACAAACTGGTTCATCCTGGAGAGAGGAAAATGAAGCTGCTCCTTGGAGACAAGGATTTTGAAGCTCTGTCTCACATACTTTGGGCATTTTGCAAGGAGGGATCAGTCCTTGGAGAGGGGCATCATGCTTAGAAGGATGGAGGGACAGCAGAGGAGAGGAATGCCCCGGATGAGATGAATTGACTCAGTGACTGGGGTAATGGAGGTAGGTGTGTAGAGATAATGAAATTGTCTCAAGAGAAAGTAGAATTCAGAGCTATTGTACATAGGATTGATAGGAATCACAAGCATGTTGATGGCATATAACAACAACAAACAAAAGAACAAACAAATCTGCCTTGGAAGAAGTGCAAGCAGATGCTCCTTGGAGACTAGATAGTAAAACTTTATCTCACATACTTTGACCAGGTTTTAAGGAAGCACCAGTCCTTGGAATAAGACATTATGCCTGGAAAAGTATAAGATCAGAGAAAAAAAGGAAACCTTCAGGATGAGCTGACATAGTGACTGCAACAATGGCCTTGAAGATGCTGTAGATCACGAAGATGACACAGGATAGGGCAAAGTTTTGATCTGTTCTTTATAAGATCACTGTAGTAACAACAATTACATAATAAACCTCTGAGTATACAGATATTTTTATACAGCTGGAACTCCATCTATATAAGAAAAAAATATGAGAGCTATAGATTCTGAAAGCCATGAACTAGCATAGCTTGGAAGATAAACCCAAACTGTACAAAGTTCCATCATTTACAGATGAAATGAAACACTTAAGCAGTAAATTCACAAACAGTACTTTTCTATTATTTTGTTACTATGGAAAAATCCAACCGCAAAAAAATATAAATGAAACTTGATGAAATAAGGACTATTAGATGAGAAATACAATATTAGAAGTTGCTCAGAAGATAATTTAGAGGTGAGAGAGATGAGAAATATATTTTCAAATCATTTTATTCATAATTTAATATGTGGATAAAACAGAAATTAATGACTATATATTATTATTTTATCTCAGGAAAAATATTGGATAAGACCCAATGAGACTTAGAGATACTTACTTAGGTGATCAGTTAGAACCACTTTTGATTTTTCAAATTTTTTTTCCAGCCAAAAGTTAAAAAAAAAAACAATACGGCTAAGATGCACCTGACCCAAGCCGTGGTATTTTCAATAACTTTTCATACATTTCAAAGTCAGACAATGAATAAGGTTAACAGAAGAAGAATGAATGTCTTGGAGTTGTGACGTTGGAAGAGTACTGAATATCCACTGGACTGCCAAAAGAACAAATCAATATATCTTGAGGGAAATGCAAACAGAGGGCTCCTTAGAGATAAGGACGGTGAAACTCTGTCTCACTTATTTTGGACATGTTATTAAGAGGAACCAGTTTCTGGAAAAAAAAAATAAAACCAACCCTCATGCTTTGAAATTGAAAAGTCAGGGACTGAGAAAAAGACCTTCAACAGATGAGTTGAAGCAATGACCGTAATGGAGGACTCACATATATCAGAGACGATGAGGGTGGTACAGGATAGCACAGAGTTTAGATCCATTGTTCATAGGGTTGCTAGGAGTCGTAGTTGACTCAATGGCAACCAGTGCCAGAACAATGATCGAAAT
>NW_006405361.1:0-1884 GCF_000299155.1 Elephantulus edwardii
CTGATGCAGAAAAGGCATTTAACAAAATCCCAACACCCCTTCCTGATTAAGACACTCAACAGAATGGGAATAGAAGGGAATTTCCTCAACATGGTGAAAAGTGTACATGCAAAACCAAGAGCCAACATCTGAGAGCCAATATCATTCTCAATGGAGAAAGACTAAAAACATTTTCAGACAAGGATGTTCACTGTCACCACTTCGATTCAATATTGCACTGAAAGTACTTGTTAGGGCAATATGACAAGAGAATGAAGTAAAAGGCATCCAGATTGGCAAAGAGATGGTTAAAATATTGCTATATATGGATGATATGATAGTGTACATAGAAAACCCCATGACTCAACATAAAAACATAGAGCTAGTAGGCCAGTTTAGCATAGTAGCAAGATAGAAGATCAATAAACAAAAGTCAGAGGGCTTCCGCTACAGTAACAAAGAAAACTCAGAGAATGAAACCTAGAAAGTGATACCATTTACAATAGCCGACCACAAATTGAGATACTTGGGAGTGAACCTAACTAGAAATACAAAAAACCTATACAGGGCACAAAGCTGGATGGCATGGCCAGAAGCTGAACAGCACTGCCTGTACTATTCCAACAGTTATTTGGGGGGAAACTGCTGTCTGGCTTGATGACATGAGGCCTCTTAACTCAGGCAACAGGCAGGTCCTGGGTGCCTTGACGGATGTGAGAAGCCACTTCCAGAAGGAAACAGGAGGCTTCCTCCTTGGTCATTCAGGTACTTTGGGGAAAAGACTGTTGTCAGGCCCGAGGTCTGCAATAAGGGAGCACGAATATGTAGGTGCTTCTCAAAATATTGCTGTACCCTGGGTAATTTTATAGTTATAACAGCCTAATATCTACTAAGAAATTACTCCCATAAGGTCAAGAATTCAGCAGTCCACATCAGCCATTATGAAAAAACCAAAAGAACCCTTCTTCTAAAAAAGCAGACCCAATTAATATCCCAGTTAGAGAGAACCAGAAGAAATATGTTGATATAGAGTTACTTGATCAGCTGCAGCAAGAGATACAAATGTGGGAAGAAACAATGGAAGTCAATAAGAGAGCAAATACTACAGAGACAACAATCCGGAAGAAATATATAGGTGAGGAGAAACTTGAACACACAAAGATGAAAATACAAAAGGTGGAAGAAAAAAATTCATAGAATAGACAGAGAAGTACAAAAAAATTAGAAAATCATCAGAAGACAGAGAGGATACAGCCAACAAAATACTGGAAATAACAGAAAAGCATGAAAATGCAATCCAGAATAGTAAGACCAAAATGGCAGAATAATCTAACACGCTGATAGGATAAACAAGTAGAACTGAAGAGATGGAACAGAGAGTCAGTGAGCTGGAAGACAAGAGCCTCACTAGAAACATAACTGAAGAAAAACAGATGAGACATAAAGAAAATATTAGAATTATGTGGGATAACATCAAATGGAATAACATTCTTATAATTGGAATTCCAGAACATGGGAAGGACAGGGAAATCACTGAGAAGATTGTGGAAGAAGTGCTAGAAGAAAACTTCCCAGGTATTTTGAAGAATGGAAAAATCGACATCAAAGAAGCACAGAGAACACCAAATAGACTAGACCCAAAAAGAAAAACACCAAGACAGAATATAGTCAAATTCTTGAAATTAAAAGATAAGGATATGATTGTTGTTATGGGCCATCAAGTCACCTGTGACTCATAGCTCTAAACCCTCCTCTATCCTGTGCCAGTCTCACTGTCTCTGACACACCTACCCCTATTACCGCAGTCACTGAATCAAACCACCTCATAGAGGGTCTTCCTCTCCTGTGTTTTCCCTCCATCCTCACAAGCATGACATCCTTCTTCAAGGACTAGTCCCTCCTTGC
>NW_006405362.1:0-1883 GCF_000299155.1 Elephantulus edwardii
TTGGGTGGAAAACAAATTTGCTTTGTAAACTTTCCCCCAACCTAATGCACAGGGAGTTGCACAAACCCAAAGGCCACTTCACTTTGGCAGGTTGAATCCACCGGCAGCTTCATGGGAAAAAGACCGGCAATTTCCTCCCAGTCTCAGAAACCCAACGGAGTGTCACCTATGCATCTGTTCCTACTTGACAGCAATGAGTTTGTATTTGTGTTGTCTAACCCATCCACTAATTCTATGGAAGAAATATCTAGCCATCTATTCCAAGAAAGATTATGGGCAAAAAAATCCTATGAAACAGCTCTGTTTTGTAACACATGTAGTATATTGGAATTTACTGGCCATCAGTGGATTCGGTTCAACTTGGTTTAGTGGACTTCGTACTTTAATGTACATTAGAGACACCTGGGAATCTTATTCAAAAGTTACTCCTGGATCCTTATACCTACAGCTTTGTGTGATGCTGGTTTGCAACTCAGCCTGAAAATGCTTGTTGACAAAATTAACCAGCTTCTCAGGCGATTATACCAAGACTGGTTGTCAGATTGCGATTTTGAGAAATACAGTCAGAGCATTGCCCTTCTTGCTTGTCTCCTTCCTTCAAGGACCAGGCTTGCCTCTTTACTAGTTTGGCACTTGTAGCAGAAAACATGTTACCTATCTGTTTACTATGTGTGTTTATACGACTTAAGCCCAGGAAAGGTATGCCAAGAATCAAAAGTGTTTGCTTTGCGCATGAGTGGGAATGGATAGAGGAGCTGTTCTTAGCTCAGAGTTATCACTTATCTGTGGAAAAAAAATCTAAACCACATTCTTCATATACCCTTTTCTACCTCGGAGGCAGAAGTGTAACTGAAGGCATGGCAGGTATGGCACCTGCTCTGGGCACCACTTAAAGGGGTCATTGAACAGTTTCCATCTCCAGCTGTGAGAGCGCATTCTAATGAGCTAATATTTTAGCTAATACTTTCTTTTTAAAAAAAAAAAAAATTGTGATTTGAGTTAAAGCTTACAAAGCCCTTTAACCTCCTCTAACCAATCATTCATGCAAATTCTGTTTCACAATATTAATTACAATACACACAATGTTTGATCACCCATTTATTTTACAATATCTTTCCCTTCACTCAATCCTGCAAGCGTTCTTTGTCTTATTAATTCACTTTCCGCTCCTTCCTTCCTATCGCTAGGAAGTATACTAGATTAGTTCTTTCTGTATGTAAACCTTTCTCTAGTCTTATGTAGAGGTTGTCCTTTTCTGACTGACTTATTTCACTCTTTTGTTGTGTAACATAGACTTGGAACTGACCCATAGCTGACCCTCTGATGAGCTTTTAGAAGCAATTAATCCAACCAGGAGGAATTGTCCATCCTTCTCCCATGGAGCAGCTGGTGACCTTGAACCACATGCCTTCAGGATTGCAGCACTGCTTTTTGCCACTAGGCCACCAGAGCTAATATTTTCTAGAGGAGCTCTGGTAGCCTAATGGTAAGAAACTGTGCTGCAATTCCAAAGGCATGTGGTTTAAATCTACCAGCAGCTCCTCTGGGGAAGATGAGACAATTTCCTCCCATGCAATTTCCTGCCTCTAAAAACCTGCTGAAATATCAGCTATGAGGCGGTTCCAACTTGAGAGCACATGCCAACCAACCTATGTCCTCTAGATGCCATGTCTCGAGGAGTGTGTCATTTTGCTCTGCTGAGTGCGGAAAGAAAATGAATAGAAAAAAGAAGTAAAAGATTTTGGATATATCCTAGACCATTCCCACCAGTGGAAAAAGCAAGAAAGGTGCAATTGTCGTTTTTAGGTAGTCTCTTAATGTATTATGCAAGAGATTAATGGATTTGACTTGAATATTTTTATTTGATATTATGGTAAATGGAG
>NW_006405363.1:0-1882 GCF_000299155.1 Elephantulus edwardii
AGAAATTAATAATAGGATGATAAAGGAGAAAAAACCATACATTTGGAAGCTGAACAACACCTTGCTAGAACATGACTGGGTAGTAGAAGAAATAAAAAAAAATGAAATATTTTTATTTTTAATTGTAATTTTAATGAAACTTTGCAGAAAGGTTGGTTTTTCATTAATTCATTCATTGATGCACATTTTTCTTCTCTCCCCAATGCTGTCCCCAGTCCCAGTTCACTTTGTAATGCATTTTTTCCAGATTGTTTATTGTCATACATATAATGCCTAATTACACATTTCCTTTCAAACAAACCTTTCCTTCATCTATTTCAGTGCAATGTTCATTATCAATGCATTCTTTCCTGTCCCCCTTTCTCTGGCAATGCTATTTTATAACACCAGTCTTATGTAATATTTGTCCTTTCGTGACTGAGATATTCACTCAGTGTGATGTCTTCCGGACTCATCCGTATTTTGTAGTGTTTTACAAGTTTATTGTGTTTCAGTCCTGGGTAATATGCTATTGTGTGAACATGCCATAGTTTTTCTATCTATTCATTTGTTGACAGGTAATTGTGCTGCTTCTGTCTCTTCAATATTATTAATAATACTGTAATAAACATGGAAGTAATACTGTAATAAACATGCAAATATGCATGCATCTGCTTGTATCATAGTTTTGATTTCTTTCAGGTATATTTTCAGTAGTGGGGTAAGTAGGTCAAATGGTATTTTTATTTCCAGCTTTTTGAGAAAGCACCAGACGGCCTTCCATAGTGGTTGTACCATTTTACATTCCAACCAGCAGTCAATGAGTACACCAAACTCTCTACCAGGTTGGGCTATTTACTGCCGTTGTTGAACTTTGCTGTTGTTGCTGGAGTGAGATGATATCTCATCACTGTTGTTTTTATTTGCATCTCTCTGCTGGTTAGAGATTTTGAACATTTTATCATGTATTTGTTGGCCATCTGAATTTCTTCTTTAGTGAAGTGTCTATTCATAGATTATGTTCATTTCATGAGTGGGTTTGTTGGCCTTTTCTTATTGAGATGCTGGAGTATTCTATAAATTTTATATTTGAGTGTCTTATCAGATATGTCATTGCCAAATATTTTTGCCAAGTCTGTGGGTTTCCTTTTTACCCTGTAGGGTTTTTATGTGTATTGAGATTTGATTTTTAGAAGGCCCCATTCATCTATTTTATCCTCCTAGTTGTAGAATTCTTGTTTTGCTTGGAAGTCTGTTGATGCTGTAGAGATCTTCCCAGTTTTTCTCCAATTAACTTTATAACCTTTGATTTTATTCCTAGGTTCTTGATCCACCCTGAGTTAATTTTGTGCCTGATATAAAGTGTGTGAGTCTTGCTTTAGTTTTCTGCAAATGGTTTTCCAATTTGCCAGCAGCATTTACTAAAAGGTCCGTAATTTTCCCATTTAACTTATTTTGCCTCCTTGTTAAAGAGATGAATTGATTTCTGGATTTCAGATTATAGTCCATTGATCCATGTGTCTGTTTTAATAATACCATACTGTCTTGATTACTATGGCTGTGTAGTAGGACTTGAGATCAGGGAGTGTGATGCTCCTATCTTGTTTTTCTTTTTCGGTAGTGCTTTGCTTATTTGGGGTCTCTCTTCATTCCAAATGAAGTTAGAAATTTCTATTTCCACCTTGCTGAAGAATAGAATTGGTATCTGTATTGAAATATAGATTGCTTTTTGTAGAATTGTTATTTTCACAATATTGGGTCTTCCTCTCCCTGAAGATATGGTTGTTGTTGTTGTTGTTGTTGCTATGTGCCGTCGAGTCACTTGCGACTCATAGTGACCCTATGTACAACAGCCCTAAACTCCGCTCTGTCCTGTGCCAATCGCACTGTCTCTGACACTCCC